>NC_059341.1:122741694-123041694 GCF_018350155.1 Leopardus geoffroyi
CCTAATTTGTGAAATGGGTTTTAACACAAAACGCTACTTTGTAAATTATTGGCTTAGAACTTGGATAAATACTTCTCATAGAAACCATTTATCCGGGGTGCCTGGGTGGCTCAGTTGGTTGAGCGACCAACTTCGGCTCAGGTCATGATCTCAGGTTTGTGAGTTCGAGCCCTGCGTCGGGCTCTGTGCTGACAGCTCAGAGCCTAGAGCCTGCTTCGGATTCTGTGTCTCCCTCTCTCTCTGCCCCTCCCCCACTCATGCTCTGTCTCAGAAATAAACATTTAAAAAAATTAAAAAAAAAAATTTATTCAACGTTTATTTATTTTTGGGACAGAGAGAGACAGAGCATGAACGGGGGAGGGGCAGAGAGAGAGGGAGACACAGAATCGGAAACAGGCTCCAGGCTCTGAGCCATCAGCCCAGAGCCCGACGCGGGGCTCGAACTCACGGACCGCGAGATCGTGACCTGGCTGAAGTCGGACGTTTAACCGACTGCGCCACCCAGGCGCCCCATCCATGATACATCTGAAATAAAAAACCTGACCCCCATCATAACAAAGCGTCAGTGAGAAAAACAAATGTGTTCTTTATGGTTTCAATTTGGGATCATACTGTCTACCCCTCCATCTCAAGGTAGAAGCAGGGCTTTGCCCAAGCACAGGCCACCACGGTTTGAGTGATGAGCTAGCTGGGACTGTGGGGCAGAGGAAGCAGCAGCACTGGCTGGTTTGTTGGGGAGTGTGGTAGAGGTTAAGGAATTTGCTTCAAGTAGGTAAAGAGCAAGGAGACAAGAGAGGATTTATTCTTCCCTTTTCTAGTTCCCTGTTCTCTGCTGGCCAGATGAAAGACTGGCCCTCTTGTTCCTTCCCACTGCCATGAGCTGTTCCTTTGAGCTGAGATGCCTCTCCTTCCCCATCACAGGCAGCACACAGCTGACTCATACGTTCCTCATTGGACCTCTGTTCTAAAGCAGGAACAATTTTTTTTTAAAGATTTTTTTCTAAGATTTTTACCCGCCAGGAATAATGGCAACAAATATCAAGAACAAGATTTACTGGGATGCAGGTGAAGATTAAATAGCAATCCTGTTCAACTGCCCAATCTCCATTTCCTCATTTCCTTCCATTTGCAGCAGAAGGCCCATGCACTGCTTATTCTAAGGTTCTCAATACTTCAGCCTCTTCCTCCTTCTCAGTTTATGTAAACTCAGTGCAAGTTTCCCATAAGTGACAGCTAGAAAATCTCCACTCAACAGTCACCTCAAATGAAGGCTGAGGCGAGGTTTGCATGCCCCAGTAAGTCAGGTCAGCCCAGACACTGTTCCCTTTCTTCTTCAGCCCTTTCTGTTTAGAGCATTGCATGCCTACACCAAATAAGGATTCTTTGATCCCTTTCTTTTTACCTCACAAACCTCTCTTATACTCCTGAAGGAGTTGTGTGCATGCCTGCATGGAGAGAACTCCCAGCAATTCAAAGGAAATGTAATTGAGAGAAACACAAGCACAATGGGCACTGTCCACAGAACACTGGGAGACCTGAAGATAAGACACTGTGGTGGTCACCTTTTAGAAAGGTTATAAGAAAAAAAATTGGAAACCCATACAAAATCAGTATCAGATGAGGATTCTAGGTGGTTTTTTGGTTAGAAATACTTAGAGACTTTTTGTTTTAGCTTGATGTCTACAAGTTAATCTACTGAATTCCAGGTAAAAAAGAATACTCGTAGTGTATCCAGAAGGTAAATGAATAAAAAGCTATTATGTTTGTTGCCTGAATATTTTGAAATATGTTTGACATATCGACACCTGAGTTATATGCCAAAAGAAATTAAAATTTTCTTGTTGTAAATTAATGTCACTTACTAAAAGAATCAAATATTCACATATTAAAAAAGTTTGATCTCCACATAAAGTATGTAACACTTACCTGTTCAGCAAAAAATGAGAATACAGTAAACATAATCAATGTTGCTAGTACACAATGAGTCCAAAACTTCAATTTGTCTCGATATGCTCTCCTATTCAGAGAGAGAGAAAAAACAAATATGTTTGTCTTACAGTCTTTGGTTTCTGTGCACAGTTTCACTGTATTAGTTATATGCTAGTTTACCAAAAAGTCTTGAAACACAAAATCACTGGAGGCAATTTGAAAATGTTAATACAATGTATGTTTCCAACACGAGTTCAGATTTTTCATTATGTCATGGTAAACATTATATCTGAATTGTAAAAGTTATCCAGGCAGAAAAGAGGCCTTCAAAAGAAAATTACTTCTAGCATTTAGAATTTAAACAAAAGCACACTTTCATTTACTTTTATTTATTCATTCATATCCATTTCTTCATAGTCACTCAGTCAATACTTCCTGTGGATACAGACGGATGAACAAGACGAAGTCCATGCTCTAAAGTGTTTACCGACCTGGGGAGTCACTGACCTGCAGATGAACAGCCATCACACAAGATGGACCCAAAAATGTATTATCAAAAGCAAAGTCTTGGGGCGCCTGGGTGGCGCAGTCGGTTAAGCGTCCGACTTCAGCCAGGTCACGATCTCGCGGTCTGTGAGTTCGAGCCCCGCGTCAGGCCCTGGGCTGATGGCTCGGAGCCTGGAGCCTGTTTCCGATTCTGTGTCTCCCTCTCTCTCTGCCCCTCCCCCGTTCATGCTGTGTCTCTCTCTGTCCCAAAAATAAATAAAACGTTGAAAAAAAAAAAATTTAAAAAAAAAAAAAAAAAGCAAAGTCTTGGGGAAAACAGCATAATGAAGAAAGCACCTCAGGGATGGTGACATTTCATTCAAGCCTTGAAGCAGAGAGGGAACGCATTTAGCTGAGTAAGGCTGTGAGCATCAGCAGAGTCAGATTAGCAAGCTGAGTCCTGCAGAATGAAGGAAGTCAGGCCTAGGGGGCATCAGGGAGAGAGCTAAGCCACGGCAAGGCAGATGGGCATAAACTGCAGGTGTTCTGGAAAACCATGCAATGGGGTTTGGACATAATACTCTAGTGGGAAAGCATATGAAATGGCAGGTGTGTGTCTGTGTGTGTGAGAGAGAGAGACAATCGGGGTGAAAAAGGTGGCCATCTGAAGGATGCATGGCAGGTGACCAGAGGTAACCAGCCAGGCAGTCACATTAGTCTGGGTATGAAAACCTAGTGAAGGGCAGTGAGAATGAAAGAAGCAACAGAAGAGACAATCTGAGAGTAGAAGCAACTGGACTTGGAAATAGGATATTGGGGATAGAGGCAGTAAAGCACAGTTTCCTCATCTGTAATTTGGAAATAATTTATTATGAAGATTAAACATATGCTTTTAACATAGGCTTGTAAGATATATTAATGACTACCAAATTTAGGCCTCTGCACTGAGTTCAGAACCTCATTTACAGTTTGGCAGTGGATGTCTCTACTTCAAGTCCCGTATTGATAATGGTACGTCTGTTTTTCCTCCTGTATTTCCTATGTCTCTTAATAGGATCACAACCAATGCAATCAGTTAATGTCTACAGTGTCATTCAGAATCAATATGTAATTTAAAGAGCCAAGAAACCACAGACTGTAACACAACTAAAAAATTGTCCCAGCAACCAGAGAACCTTAAAAGAGCTGGAGGTTTCCTCAGTCACTCACATCCACCAAGCACCTACCATGTGCTAGAGAGGCACTGTGGACTCAAAAAGAGT
The DNA here is from genome assembly GCF_018350155.1 of Leopardus geoffroyi. Taxonomy (NCBI): domain Eukaryota; kingdom Metazoa; phylum Chordata; class Mammalia; order Carnivora; family Felidae; genus Leopardus; species Leopardus geoffroyi. Next base: position 122,745,372 of record NC_059341.1, read on the forward strand.
AAGACACCATCTCTGCTCCTGAAGTGGGCTCACAGTTTACCAGGAGAGACAAGTGCACCCTATAGACTGCTGTACAGTGCAGAAAGTGCTGTACCCAAGGAACAAGAAGAAAGCCTATCAGGAAACCAGAGAAAGGTAATAGGGGACACAGGAGCATGATGTCATGAAAGGAAAGAGAAAAAGTAAAGTTTCTAGAAGGTAGGGTGGTGTTGGTGCTCAGCAGTGAGAGATGATCCAGAAGTGGAGCAGGATGAGGAAAATGAAGCCCCCAGATCAGGGAATTGAAAAAAGGTCCTACACCTGATTTATCTCATTTGTATAGCACAGAAATCAAAGTCCTCTCACTACTCTTAAGCCCACTCCTTTCTCACTCAATTAGGCCCTTGAAGATAAATTAAGTCACAAACTGGATTTGGGGAAACCATCCAGAAATCTTTTTCCTTTGAGCTAAAGGAAAATAAAATGAGGAGAAACCATTCCTAGAAGACAAGACCCACAATTTAGTAATAACTTCTCATTTCAAAAATAAAAATATATAAATATTAGCAATCTACATGCTGTCTCACTTTCCCAACTCCAAGACACCAAAGCATTCTAGTTGCCAAGATTGCTAATTTTCTCTCTACAATCTGTCCCAATTCTGTCTACTGCTTTCTCCTTATTTCCTGAACTGTGTGTCCTTGCTTCACACCTTGACTGACTGTTTCATAACTACTAAAATGCTTAGTACTTGTATCCCTGCCTCCAGTTTCTAGACAATACTGTCTCACTCCAAACAACTTCCTCACCAGTCCAACCCCATACTATTAGTTATCTTTCCAAATCATGAAGTCTGATCACTACAAACATCTAAAAAAATTTCTCTGGGGAGCCCCATTCTCTAAAGAAAAAAAGCCTAATTCAGATACAGCCCTTCACAATCTCTCCCTTCTCTCCAAAGCACTCTATTTTACACCTCTGTGCCTTGCACATGCCATTTCTTCTACCAGGAACATGCTTTCCTACCTGGAAATGTCCTTTTCATAATTCAAAACCAGGTCCAAATGTCACCTTCCCCTAACAGAATTAGCTACTCCCTCATCCAAACTCCAGTAGCACTGAACCATGCCACAGCACTTGGTATCACAACTGTTTGCCTGCAGCCTGTCTCCCTGAAGGGACTGTGAATGCCTCATAGCCTGGTACCATACTCCTTTCGTCTATGTATTCCTAGCCCTGCATGGGGTAAATAGTAGTAAAATAAGACATGAAGGAAACATTTATAAAATTGCTTTGGATTACAGTGGAACTGGAGGGTTGGAAATCAGGCTGGATTTACCACTTCTCAGCTACTTCACCTTGAGCAAATCACTCACCTTCTGTTACTATGTTCTCCTCCCATACAGCAGGTACTCAAGAAATAGGGTAGCTATTCTTATGGCAGAGAATGAGGCTCAGCAGATGTGCTTGGCCAGTAAGCTCATTAAAAACTTTTAAGTGTATTTTTACAAAGTAATTATAGATCAAATAATACATTAAAGAAATTTCATCTCTCTAAAACACACACACACACACACACACACACACACACACACACCATATGTGAACATGAGACCTTACCATTCCTGCAGCTCATGCATGTGGAGGAAACGGTTTCGATACTCCCTTGGCAGCTCAAACTGGGACGGTATGGGGAACATGGACTCATAGAAGTCCCTGAGAACAGCTTTCACTGTCTGGGCATCTTTATGATTGTGGTCAATGTTGTCATTCAGGCAAACAAACTTCCTAGAGATAATAGAGATCTGGGGTTATTGGTTATGGTAAGAATGATCTTGACATAATAAAACAAGAAATGTAGATTCCAAGTATATTTTAAATGAACTCGTGTTCCAAGCTGTTGCATGTACTGATATGATTCTCTGGGAGCGTAATATCCTATAAAATTTTCTTTGGATATTCCTCACCTATAAAACAAAGAAGAGTTAGGGAAGATAATCTTAAAAGTGCCTTCTGGCTGTTGGGAGTAAATTAATTTAATGATTTCTGTTTAGCATGTCCCCAGTTACGTGTTTAATAAATGTAGTTTACTGACTAGAGCATTTTTGTTGGCAGCCAGGGGAAAAACTGTTAAGCACCTAAAAGCAAGTTCTCTAAACTGCCACAGTTATAGTACTAAGAACAGTGACATAGATATGGTACCTTATAGCTATAGATTCTGTGAGTTTGATGACTTCTTAATATATCTCCAACGAACCTATAAGATACTACTGTTCTAGCAAAAAGCACATGACAGATGCTTCCCTACTTGTTTCAAGTTCCCTTCAAGGCAAAGTCACCCACTGAAACAGTAGTCAGGGATAATGCCAGTTTTGAAGTACTTGTGCATTTTAAAATAAAAAAAAGAAGTAACAACAAAAATACCCCCACCAAATTTTAATAAAGCTCTCAGATTCAACTACCAGTTTATAGGAAAAACAGAGACCTAGGAACATGTTAAAGAACTGAGACACACACACACACACACAAAAAGAACTGAGACACAATCAGAGAAATCCTAAGTAAGGAAAAATAACAGAATATATAAGTGGATTTCTTCGTATACACACAAAAAATTATATGGCTAAGAGAGGCTGAGGGAAAACCTGTAGATTTAAATGCAGTGAATTTACTTGATACCACTTCAAATCAATAAACTTAAAAAACATAAATGCTTAGAAAAGACAACTGGAGAAATGTGTGCACTGACCAGATAGTTTATCATATTAAGGAATAAATAATGATATTCTGGTTATTTTTAAAGAGTCGTTATAATTTAGAGAAATATATATGTATAAATCTGGAGATAAAATGATACAGTGTCTGAGATTTACATAAAAACAATCAGGAAGTGGTAGTAAAGGAATGTGTTTAGATGAAAGAACAACCATAAATCACTTCTTATTGAAGATGAGTGATGGGTGAAAGTTCATTATCCTATCTACTCTCTAAATTTGAGGACTGCTGGGGCGCCTGGGTGGCGCAGTCGGTTAAACATCCGACTTCAGCAAGGTCACGATCTCGCGGTCCGTGAGTTCGAGCCCCGTGTCGGGCTCTGGGCTGATGGCTCGGAGCCTGGAGCCTGTTTCCGATTCTGTGTCTCCCTCTCTCTCTGCACCTCCCCCATTTATGCTCTGTCTCTCTCTGTCCCAAAAATAAATAAACGTTGAAAAAAAAAAATTAAAAAAAAAATAATATAAATAAATTTGAGGACTGCTTTAAACTAAAGGAGTACTAAAAAGGCAGGTTAACAAAATAACAATGCATGAGCCTTGATTTAATTATATCCTGCATTTAAAAAAAAATAGCTAGGGGCGCCTGGGTGGCGCAGTCGGTTAAGCGTCCGACTTCAGCCAGGTCACGATCTCGCCGTCCGTGAGTTCGAGCCCCGCGTCAGGCTCTGGGCTGATGGCTCAGAGCCTGGAGCCTGTTTCCGATTCTGTGTCTCCCTCTCTCTCTGCCCATCCCCCGTTCATGCTCTGTCTCTCTCTGTACCAAAAATAAATAAACGTTGAAAAAAAAATTAAAAAAAAAAAAATAGCTATAAAGGGCATTTGGAGGCAACTAGGGAAATTTGAATATAGATGATCTATTAGGTGGTATTAGTCACTGTTATGGTTCTCAGATACATGTTAATGGTCTTTGGTATAAAGGAGAATGGTTTGAGGGTTCCTGGTGGCTCAAGAGGTTAAGTGTCTGACTCTTGTTTTCAACTCAGGCCATGATTTCAGTTTGTGAGTTTGAGCCCTGTGTCGGGCTCTGCTCTAACAGTGTGGAGCCTGCTTGGGATTCTCTCTCCCACCCCTCTTTGTCCCTACCCCACGCACGCACATGCTCCTTCTCAAAAATGTTTGAAAAATAAAAATAAAGGAGAATGGTTTGGCTTTAGAAGATATGTACTAGAATAATGAGAAGTAAAGTATATGGATGTCTGAAACTAATTTTCAGATGGTTAAAAAACCATCCGGTAACAAAAACAAAACCTGTGTGTGTGTGTGTGTGTGTGTGTGTGTGTCTGTGTATGTGTAGATAAAAAGAGATCAAGCAAATATGACAGAATGCTGACAATTTTAAAATCTGGGTTAAGTATTTATGAGATTTATTGTACTATTTTTTCTTTCAATTTTTCTGTATCTTCAAAATTTTTCAGAAAGTTGGGAAAAATGAAAAAAGAAGGCATGTGCATGAGACAAAGGGTGGGGGTGGATACAAGTAGCTAAAGCAGACCCTGCTGGGTGCCCAGCAAACACCACCCCCTTTCTTCCAAAGAGAATTTGCATTTTGTTCAGTATTTCTCTCCCCATGAGCTGATTCAAAGGGAGGCAAGCCCACTTCACCCCCGAGGCAGCTCCTGACTCTACATGAATCCCTCCTCTTCACAGTCAGTGACTGGAGTAAAAGTGGAGGGACAGCACAAAAGGGGCAGTCCCTTTCTGCCTCAGAGCATGGCTCCATCTGCAGGGCCATCTAGAATTACTGTGGCTGCCCTATCTCCCGCCTGAAGATGAAGCCAACACAAGCAGGAGGGCAGCAGAGATGAGGAGGCTGGAAGAAAAAGCCTGGATTCAGCCTAGCCCAGACTCCTTGTTAATGGTGCAAGTGTGTCCTTAAACTTTCAGTCAGAATACTGGTTTTCCACTCCTAACTTAAAAATGAGCACACATAGGGGCACCTGGGTGGCTCAGTCGGATGGGCAACGGACTCCAGCTCAGGTCATGATCTCATGGTCTGTGGGTTCGAGCCCCACATCGGGCTCTGTGTGGACAGCTCAGAACCTAGAGTCTGCTGCAGAGTCTGTGTCTCCTTCTCTCTCTTCTCCTCCCCCCTTGTGTTCTATCAAATATAAATAAACATTAAAAGAAAAATAAATGAGCACCCATAAAAGTAAAACAAAGCAAATCAAGAGTTAAAAATGGTAAGACTGTTCAAGGTCACAGGAGGTATCTGGGCCGGGGAGACACTAAACCTGGACCGCCATGTGTCTTTCTAGTTAAAATCCTGTCTCTTTAAGTACCGTGTAGGTCTATGAACTGCTCATCCAAAAACTTTCAAACTGGCACAAAGACATAAAAGTATAAGGTACAACTGAAAACTACAAATTCTCACATGGTATTGCTATAGATAACTAAATGACTGAGAGAGCACACCAACAAATGGGAGAAGCAAAAAGCAAGTATTGAAATTGGTTTTTAAAGTTATTTTTAAAACTTAGGGCAGGGCATTCCAGTCAGAGGGAACAGCAAATACAGACAGCTGCAAGCCGGGTGATTATTATGATGGCTTACTGTTTGCTTGGCTTCTGGGAAATACTTGTTATTCTGTAGGAAGTATTGTACCAAATTACTGAATATACTAAATAAGCATGAAAGGTGTTTCCATTTTTCTTAAAATTCCCATTTCCACCCCCACCCACAACCAGGAATGAGATTTTCAGAAAAAAATACCATGGCTTTAAAATGTCTAGAAATTTTATATCTTCTGATCATTTATAAATAAAATCATAATATAATGAAACTAAAGACTTACAAAAGCATTTTAAAAGACTCAGGTGAGACATACTCAATTTTCCTAGAAAAAAAGACCTTTTTTTCCTGATGAAATTTTTCCTGATGGAATGCTTCCCACTAAAGTTCAAAACTCAAAAATGCAGGTTTTAACCAATTTTTATCAAACTATCTTAGGCAAATGTTAGGGTGCCCAGGCTGGAAATTTTCAAGGCTAATATAAACCTGAACATTTATTCATCCCCAAGGAATGACTGAAGTTTACTGGATTCATTTTCACATTTATGAGAACATTTCTTTTTCCTCAGAAACTAATCTGAACTTTACTTTGAATTAAAAAGTCTAACTGCCAAAACAACTTTTCTGGAAGCACCTTTTTAGAAAGGCTACAAGAGTCCCAGCTGTCTGGCCTCACTCCCCACAATGGAGCCCACGGCTTGGCCTCACTGAATAGCTTATGTCACCAAACTCTTAGAAGTCCATGCTAGTCCCTGTGCCTGGGGGAACCCTATCTCAACTCGCAACTGCTTTCTCTAGCTCAAACTCTACTTCACCATTAGACCTTTCCATCTACTCCAAACAAAACAAGCCACTTCCTTCTCTTGAGTCCTACTGCCTTCTTTTTTTCATGTTTGTTTGCATAATTAAAGGTAATTGTTTAAAGTTGTGGGAATTCTCTATTTTCTGGTCAACTCTGCTATGAACTTAAAAAAGTACTCAAAAAAGTTTATGGGTTAAAAAAAAAAAAGTACCTGGGGTTTTTCCTTATATCATCCAACTGGCCAACCACATGAGAAACATTGGTACGAATCATTTTAAAAGCAATTTCTTCTTCTCCCATGATTTCAAACCTAATTATCAAAACATTTAAAGAGTTTAAATATTTATATGGGAATAAAAACAAAATTTCAATAAGAAAAGTAGTTTATAAAACTTTAATAGTCAACATCCTGAGAATGACTTAACCTTTTGGTATTACTAAAGAAAGCAATTTCACATAAATTTTAAAAGGCTTAAGAGATAAACTATTGTAAAATTATGAAAATACCAGACTCCTACAATTATTCTTAAACAGAGAAAATGTACGTACTACTTACCTATATTTGTTTTTGTCCTTATATGCTTTGTGGATTTTATCAGTTACTGGTTTACAGTTGGTTACTAGACTCTTAGTGACTGGTGGCTATGAGAAAATACAGACATTGCATCAGGCCAAGACCAGGGTGAGGCAAGTGAAGCACTAACCTCATTGTAAAATGTAAGGGGGGAGGAGGGAACCAAAGGCTCAGTAATAAAGACAAATATTTTAATCCAATATTTGAAAAATATCTAATTGGCATGCTACAGCCTGCAGGCTAACTGCCTGTTTTTGTAAATTTTTTTTTAATCACACATTACTATATACTATCTGTTAAAATAGTCTCATAAGTTATTGTTACAATTTTTTTTCAGAAAGAAAAATTTTTAACAAACTGTTATGAACTGGTCTACATGATACTCATAAGCTAACCTGTCATTCTTAAAGTCTAATTAGAAAATAACCTACATGTAATCAGTTACTTACAGTAATGAAGCCAACATGTTGCTAAGAGTTCACTTGAGTAATGTTAACTTATATTGCCAGTATAACTGGTACTTGTGCTCCAAGCAGTTTATTTGCATAAGCCTCAAGACTAACTTATAATCGTTAGCAGACTTTACTTAATTCTTAACATACAAAGGATATTTATTTGTTGATTCTAAATTTCATGCCAGAAAGCTGGCAAATACTGAAATGCTTTGCTAATAAAGGAAATTGTATGCATTTCAAAAGGGAACTAAAATCTCTCAATAATCTTTAATTGTGCCTGTAACAACACAAGAATAACTGCTTTCTATCTGTAAATCATATTCCTGAGAAACATGCAAATTCTGTGTAAGTGCAGGGGTTTGGTAACTGTAAAGTCTTACTAAGAACCCAAAGTTTATAAGCTTTAGAAAGAAAACTAGAGGAGGAAAGACAGACAGTGAAGGACAGATACAGAAGTACAGGTGAAGTCCTGAATGAGTGTGAACACAGGATGTGCCACCAGCAAAACTCTCTCAAGTATTTTCACTGGCTATCTTCTGCTATACTTAGTGAACAGACGTCTGGTTACAGAATATTAGCAACCAATCTCAACGTTAGTTTATCATCCACTAGGCAGGAGAAAAGCAAGATATAAACGATTCTGGATTATCTGGACTACTGTTTTCTACCAAAGATAAATACAGAGCCTGCTTCTACTGTTTAAAGTATATTTTCTGTTTTACATAAAGGAACTCATGCCACTTACCAGATTGGGATCATAGTAGGCTTCCTGAGTTGGTGGAATACTGCTTAGCTGAGTGATATTAGCAGGAAGCATTTTTGAGCAATTTATTAGCATGTGTTCCAGACCTGTTAAATCCTAACAAAGCAAAATAAAAGGATAAACCTATGTATAATACAAGTAATAACTATGATTTAAAAATAAAAATTATGAAAATGTCTCCAAAACTTCTTTAAATGCTATCTTCTGGGCACCTGGGTGGCTCAGTTGGTTAAGTGGCTGACTTTGGCTCAAGTCATGATCTCGCAGTTCATGGGCTCTGGGCTGATAGCTTGGAGCCTGGAACCTGCTTTGGATTCTGTGTCTCCCTCTCTCTCTGTGTTCCTTCCCCGTTCACGCCTGCCTGCCTCCCTCCCTCCCTCTCTCTCTCTCTCTCTCTCAAAAATAAACTTAAAATTTTTTTTAATTTAACTGCTATCTTCAAAGAGAATCTGACTAGATGATTCTTGAAATAAAAACACCCTAGAAAAAACAGAATGAGATAATACAAACACAAATATTTCATCTTCATTTAGAAGTAATACATCTTGGACTGTGAGGCTCTATTTTACACAGAATGGTCAGTGGAGTGCCCAGATAGGATGTCCTGTGATTAGATTCATTTTGGCACTCTCCATTAGCGACTCTCTCACTCCTGGGACTAGAGGATGCCGTGACACTGGGGATTGTGCAACAACCTAGGCCTGGCTGAGACATAACTCCAGTTGGCCACACCCGAAACTCCCGAATGAACTTGTCACAACAATCTTATAGGCAGGGACAGTCTGGCTCTCCTCCAGATAATACAATAGCAATGCATAAAGCCTAAAAACGTAATCTCATAAAATATGAACCTCAAATTTGGTTTAATTCTGGCACCAAAAATGGACTAGTTGTGAACAGCTTCATTACATAAGAGAATTACTTTTACCTGCATTGTACTGAAATATGTAAGAGAAAAGGGGAAAGTTTAGGGAAAAAAATACAACACCTGTAAACTTAAAGGCAGGTCATGAATTCTGGTAGCCAGTGTTCGGATTTCTCTGTCAGATAATACACCAGATTGGTCTGTATCAACTTCATCAAAAACTTGAGATATATTCAGTGGCTGAACTGCACTCATGAGATAATAAAAATACGAAAAGGCAAACTGCATATCCTCAGAATGGCGCACTTTGTGAAATGACGTCTTGTCAAATTCCTCAGGAAACCTGCCCAAACATAACATATATAGTGAGCTCTGGGCATTTAAAAATATATATATAGACATTCATCTACATTAAAATATATTCTAACATTTGTGGAGTTAGAATCTTTTTCTTTCCTGCTTATTTAGGTAAACCTTCAACACATCAGTCACCAAGTATTAGAGCCATACATGTTGCACAGCGAAGTGTCAATTTTAAGCAGACTTAAAGCAGCTCTGAGCATGTGCAAGCAGCTCAAACAATCAATACTTACATATCCTGAAGCTCTTGCATAACGATTCGGTCAATCATGTGAGGCATGTGAGCAGGGACTTTCCGAGATGTGAATCCAAACTTGCTGTTAAGAATTTTATTTACATATCGGAGGGAATCTGCAAATGTATCTTTTAGTTGCCTCCCGGTGTGTCTGCTATCAGTGTAGTATGCTAACTGTGTCTTCAATGACTCTTCTTCCTGAAAAGAGAATTCCATGTAACACAGCGCTGTGTTTAGTGCACAAGTGTATACTCTGTTAACAGATAAAGGTACTATGTTATATAACTAGCCACTAACAATGGCAAATGAAATGAGCGCTAACAGGTCACTTTAAGGATCCTAAGTGCAGAACTAAACTAGATTTCAGTGAAAGTAACACCACTATTGGCTTGTGAACAACTGTTGTATGATACAGTTCTATTTATAGGGTATTCTTCAAGGATAAGCATGAAATTTTATAGCCAATTCAATGCAATATTTAGAAAATGTATTTAAAAAAAATTTGATAGCACTTTGTTTAAAAAAAAAAAGGTTTATTATTTATTTTGGGAGAGAAAGAGAGCACGAGCAGGGGAGGGGAAGACAGAGAGGGAGAGAGAGAGAGAAAAAATCCCAAGCAGGCTCCACACTGTCAGCATGGAGTCCAATGTGGGGCACAAACTCACAAACTATGAGATCATGACCTAAGCTGAAGTCAAGAGCTGGATGCTGCTTAACCAACTGAGCCACCCAGGTGCCCCTGATAACTTGATCAAGTTATTTCTACTGATGACACCAAAGCAGTCAGCACTTGAGTTCTGAACACAAGGACTAAAAAACTGTTTTGCCATCTTAATAGTGTTAATATTATAAATCATAAAGAGCCCTGTCAAAACCAGTAAGAGGCAGAACTAAGTGAATGGGTAAAGAATATTTGCAAAATATATGAACACACTTTATGAAGATGAAATATTTTTGCTTCTCAAACTGGTAAAACAAAACAAAACACCATAGACTGACATTAACTGCTGTTTGGCTAGCCTGTGGAGAAACAAGCACTCTTGTACTATACACTGTGGAAGTATGAAGCGGTACAGGGTTTCAGAAGGACACAAATTTAACTGTAACACAGCAATTCTACCCACAGAAGTAAAAACTTCCTCCAGAGTAAGATATATGTACAAGAATATTTATTGCAACACTATTTGTTAATTGCAAAACAAACAGAGCTATTAAAAAACAATGAATTGGCATGGGTTTGCTCACCACTAAATCAACAGGCAATGGCAGAGCAATATAAATAGTGTCATTTCACCATTGCAAAACAGGTATTATATAGTTTGTATGTTTGCATATCTATATAAAAATACCGGAAAAGTGTCCACGAAACTTTTCATAGTGATTATTTCAAGTAGGGAGGTTAAGGAAGGAAAGATGCAGATCTTTCCCTTTTTCATTGTGTATTTTTTGGATTGCTTGCAATTTTTACCACTAGCCTGCAAGACTTTTGTAACTTCAAATAAAGGGGTTGCCTGGTGGCTCAGTCAGTTAAGCATCCGATTTAGTTTCGGCTCAGGTCATGATCTCACGGTTCATGTTTTCAAGCCCCCACATTGGGCTCTGTGCTGATGGGGTGGAGCCTGCTTGGGATTCTCTCTCTCCCGCTCTCTGTACCTCCTCCACTTGCTCACTCTCTCAAAATAAATGAACATTTAAAACATAAAATAAAGAAAAGGCTTGGAAAAGTGAGGAAATCATCATAAGCAAGAACTCCGCAGTCCCTCACTCAACAATTAGTAAATGACTACTGTGTCAGGAACAAATACTTTCCAAAGACAATGAGATTAATAAGTTCCCTTCTTCATCCTCTTTTTCTCCCAGCTGGACATCTACTCATGACTGTGCTCTGCTCACGATCCAGCTTAGACCACAGTGTTTTTCTTGGTCAACTCCTACACACCTTTAAAAGGTCAGCTTATGGGGCACTGCCTCACGATGCCTCCCCCAATACTCTCAGTGGAGTTAAGGAATTTTTCCCTTTGGACTCCTTGCCCCTACCTCAAGAGACCCCTATCACTTTGCTATAATTATTTACACACAAATCTGTCCTCCCAGCTTGCCCCCTGAGACTCCATGAGCTGTGTTCTAATAGTCTTGCATTCCCCAGCAGTGACCACAGTGCCAGCACTTGGCAGATGTACAAATGACACCATGACACCGCGGAGGCCGTGGTACAGGAGGGTGAGCACTCAAACTTTGAGGCTTGGCTCACACTGGAAGCTAAAGAATATATCTGCACCTTGGGGTATTTTCCATCAGTAAAATTGGAGAAATATTAGGTCTGGCCCACACAACATACACAAAAGCATTTTTTTTTGAAATCACAACCTGCCAAGTGAAGGTAAGGTACCATCCCTGTTCCACTACTTACTCGGGGCCTGCTCCTGGCTAACTTCCCAACTCATTCACTCTAAGGCTGTTTCACTCTAAACCGTAGCATGGGGATCCTGACAGTAGATAACCTTATAAGGTATTTTTATGTTAAGGGTATTGGGACAATTATATTAAACCACGTAAAAAAAAAAAAAAAAATTTAGTCCAATGGTTGGCACAGGAAGTCCTAAATAAATGGCACCTATTATAGTTATTACTCACAAGGTTATTTATTTCTTCCTGAGCATGGGACGCAATTAGGCTGGATGTAACTTACATCAAGAAGATCTTGGAAATATTTTTTTTTCTCCCATGGCAAAAAGCCCAGGTAACTGTCTGCGTGATGCTGCAGTTTTCTGCCAGGTAATACTTCATTAACATCGATATAATTGTTCACATCTTCCTCCATTCTGTGTTTCTCTTGTTCTTTCCCTGTGATTTTTTCTTTTGCCACCTGGTCTTGCAGTGGAACAATTCGAGATGAGAGTTTTTCTTTTGACACACTTTCGCCTCTTACTTCTTGGATCAGAATTTCGGATCTAAATTTGCCTTCCATTTCTAAGTCTGGGGGTGGATTCTGACTCTGGTAGTGGCCATTCACTTTTACTGTTGCTGCTGGAAAAGTTGACTTCTGTAATCTTTCAAATATTCCCAAGCTATATGGCAAGATGCTTTTGTGAACCTGTTTTTCCAGCGGGGCCTCTACACTGTCATTTCTTTCATCTGTTATTATAGCTTGATATCTTTTTATTTTAGCATCTGGTAGGTTCTTCAGAAATGATCTCAGCAAAGCTGACTTGGACAGGTTGTACCCTTTCACAGTGATGTCTCCACGTTCTAGTTGCAAATCCAAGTTACTGAGACTCAACTGGGCCTCTTTCGGAAGGAGTGAAATATTCACTTGGGGAATTTTCATCTCCACTTGGAATCTTCCTGTTGTGTTGCCATCATGTCTCTTGAACTTTGGAAAGCGTTTCTCTTCAGGAATATCTTCAAACAGGATTTCTGCCTCTGGTAGAAGTGTCGTGGGGCTAACCAAATTTTGGTAAGATTTCTGGGTTGTAGAATTCACTTTGGGTTCCTCTCTCGTGTCAACCTCTACTATTATCTGAATTTTGAACTCTTCATCGTTTGTATTTTGAAACGTGAGATTAAAATGTATTGTGGTTGCATTCATTCCACTGTGCATTATGAGGTGGATGGTTTTCCACTTATTGGCAATGGAAGCATGTCGAATTATTGGGTTGTCGCTATAGGCACCTTCAATTCCTCTTTTGGCTATTTCTGCAAAGCTGAAATAAGGCAGGCATTCACCTTTTGGAATAACATAGTGAGTCTGGTTTGGGAGAAGTGTTACTTTATACAATTCATGAAAATGATCTAGAGGAAAAAACACAAACATGACTTTAAAAAATGAGGCATTTTCCCTTCCTTTTCCTTTAATTCTGAGGGTTTGAGTTTTCACTTTCTAAGAATGACTTTAAATTGACTTCAAAATAGTCAAACATTCTAACACAAGAGCTGCTGTTATAGGGCTCATTTTACTATCTGAAGCAATCACTATTAACATGAAATGCAGAGTCTAACTTACTATAGAGATATGGCAAATTTCAGTGATGAACTTTCAGCTTTGTGTCCATTTGAAAAAGTATGACATTCTGCCCAAACGACCACCACTGATAAGCTATCAGCAAGATCCAGGGGCATGTGGGTGGCTCAGCTGGTTGAGCATCCAACTCTTGATTTCAGCTCAGGTCATGATCCAAGGGTTGTGGGACCGAGCCCCATATCGGGCTCTGTGCTGATGGTGGAGCCTGCTTGGGATTCTCTCTCTTTCTCTCTCTCTCTCTCACTGCCTCTCTACCCTGCTTGTTCTCTCCCTCTATCTCTCTCTCACTCTCTCTCAAAATAAACACTAAAAAAAAAAGATCCAATATTCATTATATTGGATTTAGTACATTATAAGGTCTCCTTTTATTATTTCTAAATTAAACCTTTACTATATATTTTCAACAAAGGTATATCTGCTTAGTACAAAATCAGTCAGACTGGTGCAATAGCAGGAAAAGCAGCAGCTCCAGTATCTACTATTTTTTAAAGATCTCTTACTTTTCACTTACTGCTAGTTTGAATGCAAGGATGGGTGAAGAATACATAGAGAGTAATTAGTTTAAATAACAATACAAACTCCCCTCTACTCATCAAGGATTTTGATCCCCTTATTCTAAATATGTTTTACGGCAATAAATATACCTTGCCCACAGTCGCCAGCATCAAACCCACAGGACAAGACATTGCAAGCCTGGTCACAGAACTTATCAGCAAGCCAGGAATTAGCACATCCTTGATTACAGTAAGAAACACTGTTTAGACCTCCGCCAAACTGCCAGGGCTGTCCAATTCCAATACTCCCAGTACCCCCGCCTCCTGCGACGTAGCGACTCCCGCCACTGTTACCTGTAGAGGAAGGAAGAGAACAGGATCCTGCTGTGTTTATCATCTTGAACAAAGGGCAGTTTCTCTTTCTCAATAGGGCTATTGAGATTAATGCCTACATTTCAGCCAGAAAAGGTTCACCCAGATTTCATGTACCTTAAGAAGAAAACAAACTGAAAAGGGGACATCACTTGCCAGAGGATTAGGCATGTGATGACCAGGCCTTGGCACTTACTAGCTGTGCAGCCCTGAAGTACAAACTTGCTCCAAGGGGTGTGTGGGGGCGTGTGGAGGTTGTGTGGAGGAGCAGGGAAACAGGAAGAGGTTATTGAAGACTGACTGTCAGAACTGCCAAAACATGTCCAAATATGGGTGCCAATATCACTACCAAATGTTAATGTTCTATTAGGGGCTGAGTTCTCTGGACTGCACAGATCCACCGGGTATGTCTGCATTCTCTCATTGCAGCTGCTTATATTTTTCAGTGCATCGGATAGATCTGACCAGACTACAACTTAAAGCTTTGCTTTTTCTAATACTCAACACGTTTCCAAATCTGTTTCTGCATGTGGGATATGGGTATGATACCTGTGCACACATTCTCTCTTCCTTAGGTGACTAAAAAATTCAAGTGGATAATGGAGAATGCTTTATAAACTGAAAGGCAATCAACAAATGTAAAAACACGTTATTATCAACAAGTGTAAACATAACCATGTAAGGGGGATGCTGAAGAGAGAAGATCTTTATTTCTCTTTAGTTACTCCCTAACAGCAAGCTGCTGCTGAAAGCCACCAGCTGTGAGCTCCTACAAGACCCAGTCAGAGTGATTCTTGCTCTTGAGTTTACATAATTAAGGCTATTCCTGATTTTCGTATTTTAAATAATAAAAGGCATTTTCAAGTGCAGGGCCAGCATGGAAATATGCCCTCAACAATGGAGAATATGAAAAAACTGATCTACATGGGGACACTAGCCCTACGATCTCCAGAATCTATGGATTACTGATTGTTTTCATACAAGCAGAATGTTTAAGTCATATATTCAATAATATTCAATAATGACTAAGAATGAAAAACCGTTCAGGGGTGCCTGGGTGGCTCAGTTGGTTAAGTATCTGACTTCGGCTCAGGTCATGATCTCGCAGTTTGTGGGTTCAACCCCTGAGTCGGGCTTGCTGCTGTCAGCATGGAGCCCGCTTTGGATGCTCTATCCCCTCTCTCTCTGCCCACCCCAACTCTCACTTGCTCAATCTCTCTCTCAAAAATAAACGTTAAAAAAAAAAAGAATGAAAAAAGTCCATAAACATGAACAAATTACATGTGAACACACCCTTACCAGAGCAGTCACCACCATCCCAATCACAGGCTGAATTATTACAAGCCTTGTCACAATAGCCATCTTTGATCCAGGAACCCGGGCAGCCCTCAGCACAGTTTGGCACAGGCCATGTCAAATAAACCTAGGACAAAGCCAGAAAGAAAATGGTTTCTGACACTTTCCAATCTCAAAGTAGGATTCTTTTTAAAAAACAGAAGAAGAAGAAAAGGAAAAAAAAGAAAAGAAATTGAGTGAGCCTCTAGAAAAGGTTACAATTTTCCCTGGGCTGTCTGCATCCATGTGGCATATATTGCATTAAGTCTGCAGGTACCTGCAATAGTTTGCAAAGTCCTCCTGCTCTGTTGATGATTCTTACTAAGTACATTTACTCTTTTCCATTACTCAAGGAAAGCAGACAAGGACTCAATTCATGGGTTAGTTTTTCACATGGTCTTACAATGTATTTTGAAATAAAATAGCAACATGTCAGGCTTCAATGTGAATAAAACGTGCCAAAGCAGGTAGAAAGTATATCATACAAGTCACTGCTTTTCTGTTAACAACTGTCATTAACTCCCAAATGTGTTTATGTATAATCTTGTCCCAAGGCTGAGAAAAGCAGCAGATGAACTCTCAATATCCTTACGTCTGTGCATAAGGTCCTGTGATACATTATCAGCACAGTGTTTTGAGTTGTGAACTCACCTGCTTCCAAAATGAGTGACAAGGTACAAGGTTACTTTTTTTTTTTTTTTTTTTAATGTTTATTTATTATTGAGAGACAGTGAGACAGACCATGAGCATGGGAGGGGCAGAGACAGAAGACAACACAGAATCCGAAGCAGGCTCCAGGCCCTGAGCTGTCAGCACAGAGCCTGACACGGGGCTCGAACTCACAAACTGTGAGATCATGACCCGGGCTGAAGTCAGACACTTAACTGACTGAGCCACCTAGGCGCCCTTATTTTTTTTTTTATTTTTTTTTTTTTATTTTTTTCAATGTTTATTTATTTTTGGGAGCTAGAAACAGGGCATGAGCAGGGGAGGGGCAGAGAGAGAGGAAGACACAGAATCAGAAGCAAGCTCCAGGCTCTGAGCCGTCAGCACAGAGCCCCACACGGAGCTCGAACTCATGAGTGGTGAGATCATGACCTGAGCTGAAATCGGACACTTAACCGACTGAGCCACTCAGGCGCCCCACAAGGTTACTTTTTAAATTAAGTTACTTTTTTAAAAAATGCACTCCATGCCTCTACTTGGAGTGTCTTTCTTCATCTAGTTAACTCCTATTTGTTCTTCAAAGTCCACTTCAGTTCAGATGGGAATTAGTCTCTGGCCCTGATTTCAGCCTGCTGTGCTCCCACTCTTCGCACCAGGGCATACCTGCCGGCACGGAAATCGCCGTTCAAGGCCCTGATTCTGTACGTCCCCACTGCCGAGCCGCAGCTCAGCGTGGCAACCCCACAAACACAGAGGAGGCAAGTGAACAGGGGAGGAGAGGATGAGCACTCTGGGGCAGCATAAACAGCAACAGGAAAGTAGCTTTGTGCAGTTAGCACTTCCACCTGCAGGGTTCTGGCACTTAAAAGCTTATGACTAAGTCTCCAACTCATCACTGATTCCCTCCAACAGCGCCACAGGGGTACTCCTAGCTTCCGCACTTTGCAGACAGGAAACCCACATCTAGTCACTGGCCCAGGACGGTCCTCAACCGTTGCTCTGGGCTCGGTGCTCAAAGCCACTTCCCCATCATGCCTCTCAAAGCCAGAGTGAGACCACTGCCTTAAATGAAATTTTATCCATGGCTGTAAGCAGAAAAGTGAGCTCACTTTTATCCTGGCCATTTTGCTGATGTTCTAACCACGATTTCACATTTCATAGCGACCTTACTTTTTTCTGCTGTTATTGTAATAGAATAATTTAGAACATGGGTTCTAGGTGTCTGACAGGGCAGAAAAGTAAAAAACTACTAGGGAACAGTTTTTGTACTTCCAAATTATTAACTCTCCTGAGCTTAGCACTCAAAACTGAATACAGTAGTACGCATACTCGATGTCCTGACCTACTGTTTATAACTTCTAAGTGACTTCTAAGCTAGGCATCCCTTTCTCTTAGGCACTCACCTTCTGACCTTTGGAGTGACTATAAAAATCATCTGGCCACACATCCTTCCCAAACATGACATCGTCGTTCAGATAAATAAACTTCTGGGACAGCCCTTCGATGCGATGAATGTGGCTTTCAATAGCAGGTGAACTAAAGGTAGGCAAGTGGCTCAAATTTCGGAAAACATCCTTTTAAGCAAATGACAACATAAAAAGGCAAGAGAAAAAGAGGGCGGATAAGAATCGTTTTGTTTTGGTTTTGGTTATGGGAGGAAGGAAGGGAGAGGAGAAGAAAAATGAAGGGGATGCAGGTGGGGAGGGGGAGGGTACGGGGAATGAAATGAGGGATAGGTAAAGGTGCAGTGAGCAACAGAAAAACCACAGCCTTGTGATATATGGAAAGTCATGGACCTGGTGTGTGACTATTGTCACTCGAGGATTATCAAGGTTCAGCCAAGAGGGAATCTGCCCATTGGTGACAATGAAAATATTCCGAACCCACGGAGCATGCCTCTCAATGGATCGCAGGGAGTATCTCAGCTCTTCATTATCTTCAAAACGGCTGGCAGAAACATCTTCATCCTGCTTAGACTGAGAAAACCATTTCACACGTGAAGATGTAAAATACCACTTAAGTCATACCTTCTCCTCCTGGCTATCCCTCTGCCCAATCTGCTCTCAGGCTCTGGCAGACTTTTAAAGACCAAGCCCTACATTTGAACATTACCAAAAAATGTGAAACACTTGGCATATTTAAAACAACAACATAAGGGTGCCTGGGTGGCTCATTTGGTTAAGCATCAAACTCTTAATTTCAGCTCAGGTCATGGGACCAAGCCACACATCAAGCTCCACCAGGAGTGTGGAACCTGCTTGGGATTCTCTCTCTCTCCGCCCCTCCCCACCTCTAAATAAATAAATACATACATACATACATACATACATACCCAACTTTTTTTTGTACTTTTTAATTTTTTTTAAGTTTATTTATTCTAAGAGAGCTAGCAAGCGTGTGCATGAGTGGAGGCACAGAAAGAGAGAATCCCAATCTCACAAACCCGTGAGCTCATGATCTGAGCTGAAATCAATAGTTGGACACTTAACCAACTGAGCTACCCAGTTGCCCCCTTTTGCACTTTCTAAAGAGAGACGTTTCTCGGATCTGATTCTAGGTCACTTCGGTTAATGTTAACCAATGGCAGTGATTGGAAAATTAGAAAAGTTCCAATCAACTCCTCTCTCTGGAAATCCTCTTCCTTCTAATATAATGACTTACAAATCTTTAACAATCTAAACCCTTGATCCAGGTTCATGCCTTACCTGGCTGATGGCACTCAGGTCCCACAATAAATATGCAGGACTTATAGTCAGTTCTTTTCCCTCAATGGTCATGTTCTTCTTGGTCTGCTTATTCAGTTCTTGGAAATCTTTGGGGTTATTCAGTTTCAGAAGTGCTACACTGGCCTCTGAATACAATTGCAACTGTAAAATAACAGAAGGGTTACGCGTAGAAAAACTCAACCTCAAAGAAGAGACACGTTTGATCCCAGTTTGATCTTTAATCTTTAAATATATACATAGTGTATGATGCATACTTAAATATATTGTATATATATTTAAAGATTAAATGTATCTCTTTATATAGATTATGAACTAGTAAGGCTATTATCACCAAAAGAAGACCTGAACAGGCCAGACACACTTCTCAAGTGAACGGAAGAGACCAGGCATGTAAAACAGAGCGAGTGGTGGAGTTGTGGGAAATGGGACATTTCAGGGCCATCCACAAGCTGCAGCCACTGCTCAACATTGACAAGTGCGGCCAGATCCTGAGACACGAGGATCCCCGAGTGTTGTAAGAAATCTCCCCATTTTTCAATGCTGACTTGTATGTTTTTGATGGTCATGCTCTCAAACAAAACACAACTGGTCACCAATTGTGACCTTTGTTCTAGAATATTACCAATCTGCTTCTACTGGGAGAAACCTGCAAAGTAACTGCCCAGACTGGCAGAGAGCACGCCCGTTAGCAGGGCCTCCAATCGGCTTCTGTGCCCCACATTTAAGAGGAGCACCTTTGACAGGACTGACTGTAGGACTTCCATACGAAAAGCGCTTTTGGGGGCAAAGCTTTCAAAGAAATCATGTCTAAGGGAACGTCACAAACATCAACATGTTTTACAAACAGGCTTTCCCACCACTACCAGAGTCCACACCACCCTTGAGCTGTTTCATGTTCTAACTCTGTATCATTCAATTTCCTATGAAAAGAGGCTTTCAGACTTTAAAGGGTAGGGAGGATTGGAAACTACTAATCTTGGAAAGCAAAACCTTCTGCCCAACTGACTCTTCTAACAGGGCCAGTTCCTTAATTTATGGCATCCTTTCTTTATAAAACAGAGCAAACATAAATCATTATGGGCTCATTTTGAACTCTTGTATATGCCACATGACTATATTTACCTCATCTTTCAATGTTTCCTCAGCTTATTTATGCCAAAAACTAGAAGCTAAAGTTAGAATTTCATTTATATTTTTCCCCTTAACACAAATCGTGTGTGGGTGTATGGGCATGTCCATGCACAAGTGGATACTGTCTTCTGACAGATTACTTTCTTCCATGCTAATGGCACCTGGCATATACTAAGCACTCACCGAAGGTCAGCTCCCACTGCTGTCATATCCTACCTTGCTATGTGGTGGGACAGGTAGGAGGCAGGGCAGATATTCTTTTATCCGGACATCTACCGAGTCTCACTGCCCACCCCAGCCTCCCCTGCTCCTCCCCTCCCTCCCTCACTGCCTCCCACAGCACGTCTGAGGGCTCCCTGGAATATAAAATCACCAAATGTTTATAAATATAGTGTTTTAACATTGGGTAAATATCCTTATCTTAATCTCTTCTATCCGAAATGATTGTAGTCTGGGAAACCATTCTGAAATTTCATAGACATTTTCCTAATTAGAAAGATAAAAGGTAAAGAGCTTCAGGAACTATTTACATGTTGAAACAAGCTTTTCTGCTGCCATCAAGTTGTGAGTGGTGAAAAAGTTGGGGAGGAAGTATCCTCTGATAGCCACTAGGTGGCACCCTAATCCTGGACACTTAATTATGTCTGCAGGGAGACAGGAGGTGGTAAGGAAAAGTGGGTGTAGTAAGTGCCCAAGGCTGGAGTTCCTAGTTTGGGCAACTATGGGCAACTGCCTCCATATATAGCTTCTTATGTGAAACTATCATTTCATCTAAGTTCTTTAAATTATAAGTTTCTCAAAGAAAGAACAACTTCTACACCCACCCACTGCAGACCCACAACAGACATTTCTTTAACCTGATGGAGAAATAAAGGTTTGTTATTTTTAAGCCAGAGATTTCAGGATGTTTGTTTACTATAGCATTATCTAGAATAATGGATCGATATACCTATACATGGTGGGATAAGGTTAGGGGAAAAACATGCCAACTAATATAAATGAAAAATAAACTCATTCCAGTAATTAGACAACTCAAGAATTTTCTAAAACTAAAATCAGTTCCAGGGTTGTTTGTTTAATCTACTGAAGTGCCTACCTTAGGAATAAAACAGGCCAAAGGGTACTATCCTTTAAAAGAGCAGGTGCATAAGGTAATTTCAGGGAAGTCACTAAAATGGGCATCAATACAGTATTACAATAATTTACTGTTACCTTGAATGTGCCGTGAATAGAGGTTTGAGGGAACAGAGTCCAGGTAGGACAATATGCTGTTCTCACCCCACCCGCACTGTCCTTCCTGTCGGAACAAACACCCTGGTCAGCCTTCAAGGATCTGTACAGGCTCTTAGTCTTTGAAAACTTCTCTCATGTCTCTAATCCACATAGACCTTTCCTGACTCTAAATGCCAACCCGAAGCCTCTGCTACTCTGCTCGATACCTAATATTACACTGTCTTGTCTTGCTGCTTGAATACTTCACATGCACACATACTATCTCCAAAACATGATTCTAAGTAGCTTGAAGATAAGTCCATGTTCTCTACTTCTTTTGCACACTCACTCAGCAACTAGTAGTACTGAATCATAAACCAAATGGTAGAATGTACTTGAGAGCTTTGGGAAGATTTTTCCACATGCTCTAATAACGTATGTTAAAGAAGTGAACAAAAAATCAAAAAACAAGTGAAAACTCCACTATGAGTAAAAATGTCTGAAAATACAGAATGATTTAGAGTGAGCTAAAAATAAAGACCAAAGGATAATCTCATTTCCCAAAAGGTGAATTCTGTGTCCATCATGTATAAAAATTCTACAGATAAAGGGTTATTAATCACATCAAACTAGAAAGCTTTTAATAGAAAAGACTTATTTGTAAAACTATAGGCCACATAAAAGTGTTAATGAATTCAAATCTATTGGTCTGCAACTGCAACTACATTCAACCCTACTTCCCCTCCTCGGGAGCGAGGAGATTCTGGTTTTGCTCTAAACAGAACGATAAATGCAAAGTTGTACGTATATGACTATGGTACCAAAACCCAAAGTGACTTCTTAGAATAATCACACTGCTCAAACATTTCCCTTTATATTCCAGGCCATGGTACACGGCAGGTATGTTCTCAGTCACAGCATTTCTTCTTGCTCATGCCTTCCACAAGCATTTCTGGAGTGGCCCCCTAGGTGCCAGGCCCTGTGGTAATCATGAGGGGTACACAAGTGAACAGGCAGTGCCTGTCCTGGGCATTCGTGCCCAGGCAGGGTCTGAAGGACAGAACCGAGCCCTGGGTGACTCGGAGGCCACAGGCCTACTTCAAGTCCTCCTGGAGGACCCTGGGAGGGCAAAACGGTCCAGCTCGTTTAGGTCCTGAAGTCCAGTGTCTAATAGCCCTCTTCTCCCACATGCCACAAAGCACCTCTAACATAACATGCCCTAAGCTAAGCTCTGGATTTCCTTTCCAAAAAACTTGCTTCTCCCATGGAGGCTCCAAATGTGGTTAAAGCCATCACTTCCATCTTCACTAGTAACATCCACTTCCCCTTTCATTTTTCCTTCCCTCTCACCAATGGCTAATAAGTCACTAGGTCATGCTGAGGATTTCTTGCAGATGTTTTTGGAACCATTCTCATCACTGGCACCATTGCCAAGGCACTTGCTGAACCTGAACATCTTGCTGGGCTATAGCCACAGTGGCTGAACTGGTTTTTTGCACAGCCTCATCTTGCTTAATCTCTGCCTACCAGATACCTTCACCTATTACATTCCTTAGAAACAGATTAAGTGCTCCTGGTTGCCCCCTGTCTCCAGGATAAAGTTCAGGCACCTTAACAGGAGATCTTTCTCAATCTGGCCTCAATCTCTTTTCCCCTTTCTCAGCACCAGCAAAATCCCTGCCTGGTTTCTAGCCTCCGGGAACCAGCTGCCTTGGTTTTCAGGAAACCATTGACTTATAGGCCTCCAGTCCTTTGCTCAAGCTGTTCCCTACTGTTGGAATGGTCTTTCCCCCTCCCTTCTCTGCCAGGAGAACGGCTGCTGTGTTCAGGGCCCAGCTAAGATTCCTTCTATTCTGCAAAGCCTTCCTTGCCCCAGTACAACTAAAGCCCAGGTGTTCCTACAACACTGTATAAACACTTACTTGGAAGTGATCACCCCCGAAAATTAGTTAAATGCTTTTATTCACTCAGTGATCCTTAGCACACTCCCTGGCACACAACAGACATTTACTAAAAGCTCACACTCTAAATGGACTGGGAACCCAGGAACAGGAAACTTCATTCTCAAGGTATTCATAATAAAACCAGGAAGAGGAACCTACAGAAAAACAGTCACTCGAAGAATTGGCCTCAACTGCTGATACACTCCTCTTGTTCCCCTTTGTCATTTTCTCTTTAGCCTCCAAAAACCAGAAGTTCTAATCCCTGAAATTGATCGCAGGTGTTGGCATCAGGAAAATGACCTGTAATGAATGTCGTGGGTACTCAGCCTGACCCTCAGAGGGGGTGATAGCCTCCACAAAGACAAGTCTGGGAGTCCAAATAAAGCTCCAGCTGGGTGAATGAATGGTGGAAGGGGGTATCATCATGCACAGAGCACAGAGCTTGCTGGTACTCCTTGTCCAATTCAAGTTACTCCCCCGCCCTACTTCTACCTGCACACACCACTCCATACCCAAAATAGTTTTGCTGAAGGGTTAACTGCTACTTGGATTGGCATTCTTTGGTGGCACACACCCATCCACCAACAGACGCACCAAAAGCTGTCAGCACTGGTGAGCACCTGCAGCAGCCCAAGAGCAGTGGGGTGGTCAAACCCGAGTGGAGGATGGAGATGTATCATGAACCTTCTTTCCTTTAAAAATGTATTACAGTTGGAATCATATAAACAGATTCAAGAATGTCATTCTTTCTGCATAAGGAAGTTGAGCTAACAGTCAGAAGTACAGCTACACGTGTCTATAATTCTTGAACTAATAGCTCGGAAGCCAAGAAGCTAAATAAACATCGGGGGAAACGAATGCTAATCTATGCTTTTATCTGTCCAAATCAGTACGAAAAATAAGTGACGGGAGAAAAACACATGCAGAACAGTGAAAAGAGGGATCCCTCCTTCCCACCACTCACATAAATTGGCTACAAATGATCAGAGACTTAAACATAAGACTTGATACCATAAAACTCGTAGAAGAAAACAAAGGGAAGGATCTCCTCCATAGCAATCTTGGCAATGAGTTTCTGGACGTGATGCCAAAAGTACAAACAACAAAATAAAAAATCAATAAATGAGACTACATCAAACTCAACAACTTCTGCACAGCAAGAGAAACAATTAACAAAATGAAAAGAAAACCTAAAGAATGGGAGGAAATTTTTGCAAACCATATATTGGATAATGGGGTTAATATCCAAAATATAAAGACCTCATACAGCTTAACAACAACAACAAAATCCAATTTAAAAAGGAGAAATAAATAAATAAATAAATAAACAATAAATTAGAATGAGAACTAAGTAGACATTTTTTGAAAGAGAACATTAAAGTGGCCTGCAGACATGAAAAGATGTTCAGCATCACTCATCATCAAGGAAATACAAATCAAAACCATAATGAGATACCACCTCATACCTGTCAGAATGGCTACTATCAAGAAGTCAAGAGACAACAAGTGCTGGCAAGGACGTGGAGAAAATGGAACCCTTGTCCACTGTTGGTGGAAATGTAAATTGGTCCAACCACTATGGAAAACAATATGGAGGTTCCTTAAAAAATTAAAAATAAACCTACCATATGATGCAGCAATTCCACTTCTGGGCATATATCCAAAGGAAATGAAAACAGGATTTTGAAGAGACATCTGCACTCCCATGTTTATTACAGCATTATTCACAATAGCCACGATATGGAAACAACCAAAATGCCCATCAACAGGTGAACAGATTAAAAAAAAAAAAAAAAAAGATGTAGTATATATACATAATGGAATATAATAATATTCCATTTGGCCGTGAGAGAGGAGGATATCCTGCTATCTGTTATAACATAGATGGACCTAATGCTTAGTACATTACACTAATAAGTGAGGCAAGTCAGAGAAAGACAAATTATATGTGGAGTCCAAAAAAGTCAAACTCATAAAAAACAGAGTAAAATGGTATTTACCAGGGGATGGGGGACTGGGGAATAAGACCGATGTTTTAAAACACAAACTTTGCAATGAGTAATAAATAAGCCAGAGAGAGCTAATACACAGTATAATCAATATAGACAATACTGTGCTATAATTATGTAGTGATAAATACTGCTACCATGGCAATCATATTACAATACATAAATGTATTTAAAGTAACATATCATAGGGGCACCTGGGTGGCTCAGTCGGTTAAGCGGACGATTCTTGGTTTCAGCTCAGGTCATGCATGATCTCACAGTTTGTGAGATTGGGCCCTGCATCAGGCTCTTTGCTAACAGCGTGAAGCCTGCCTGGGAGTCTCTCTTCCTCTCTCTCTGCCTCTCTCCTGCTCGCTCATTCTCTCTCAAAATAAACATTAAAAAAAAAAGTAACATGTTGTACACCTTAAATTTACAGTGTTATGTCAAACTTTTTCAATTTAAACAAACAAAAAAAAAACTTAGAGGAAGGAGGAATATCTATTTTTAAATAACTGAAGATAAGTAATAATTCAACCCTGATCTAGCTGCACACTACCATATTTCTAGGTACCATAAAAAAAACTTAGGAAAATATGAAAAAAAGAAAAAATATAAATATCATTCTATTACCATCGCACTTACAGAGGTGATGTAGTATATCTTAAAACAGTGGTACATTTATGGAGAAAAGAAGTTAAAGGGAACTTTAGGAGTGGGGCAGGGTATAAAAAATATGGTCAAGACAGGAACTCAAGAACTCTCCAATCACTGCTCTCCCCCACCACTGCTTCCTCATCTCTACCCTTTCACCTCTAAATTGTTAAATGACATCAATAGAAGGAAGTAAGAATCAGGAACCTGACCGTGGCAGAATTTAAAGAATGTTTCCTTGCAAAATCAAGAAAACCAGACCCTAAAAATTTCTGAGCCCAGAACTCTATGCCTTCTGTTCTAAGAAAAAGGCATTCATGTTTCATAACCCGGAATGTTTCTGACAGAACCGCAGGCGTCTTGACATAAGGTCAAAAGGAAAGAACACCCACACAATAGAACAAGTGGCTTGAAAACAATAAATGTTAAGGAAAAGGCATGTCTTGGGTCAGCCTCCAGAGTCAACCCTAACAAATGGCATCAAAGCATTAAGAGTTAGGGGTGCCTGGGTGGCTCAGTCAGTTGAGCATCCAACTTTGGCTCAGGTCATGATCTTGCGGTCTGTGGGTTCGAGCACCATGTTGGGCTCTGTGCTGACAACTCAGAGCCTGGAGCCTGCTTCGGATTCTGTGTCTCTCTCTCTCTGCTCCTCCTCAACTCACACTCTCTCTCTCTCTCTCTCTCTCAAAAATGAATACATGTTAAAAAAAATTTTAGAAAAAAAACAAAAACATATAGAGTTAATAGGTATAAGTTCTAAATACGTTGGTGGCTCAATTAGCTACTAGCGAAGAAGGCTTTCACATTATCAAAATTCCAAGTATCTGACGCATTCTCCCTCTATGAGTGAAGGCTCTTAATAAAGGCTCAGGCTGCAGTCCCTGTCTACTTACTGTGAGTTTGACCTCCCCTACTCCCTCCTCTGTGCTTCCATTTCCTTGCACTGTCAGCTCCACCAGGGCTTTTGTCTGTTTTGTCTACTGCTATACTCTCAGCAGGTGTAACAGCACCTGAGACACAGTAGGAGCTCATTTGTTAAACAAATGGATCATGTTTCTGTCTGGGAATCCAGTAAAGCAAGTAAGACTCTGCAACTTTTGCCCAAATAAAAAGAAAAGAGTAAGGATCTTCCATAAAGAAAGACAACACTGTGGCAGAATAGAGACCTGCTCTGCTTATGACTATCAGCTATGCTAGAATTCAAATGGACCACAGAGAACAGTCGGCATTACATGAAATGTGTTATACTCACTGCTCAGTTCCTATGCTCTTACCAGTTTTATTTTAGAAGAAAGATTTTCTGGCAATTTTGTTTTTAGTTGATTTGTTTCCTTAAATGTCAGTGGAAATCCACTCAGGAAAGCCAAATCTTGCATTAGCACTAACCCAGGGACTTCTTTATCCGTGGTCTAAAATAAGAGAGGGAAAAACACAACTCACTTTCCATACCATATGGCTGGTAAAAACTTACAGCTGGGAAAACTAGTAAAGATTTACTACATCTATCTACCAGCTTCAAAATCAGAACATTACAGTTACTTAAATCGGCACTCATTAATACTTGTAAGCTAGGCTAAGAGGAAAAGTATCAAAAAGCCTCTCAAGGTAAAACAGCTTTATTACTTATACTTTTATTCTAACCTACTGTATAAATACAATTGATTTAAAATAACATACCAAATAGCCCCTCCAAACTGTCTGTTTGCTGTTTCCTTTAAACATTCCATTCTGGGCATCTTCAACTACAATAAAGAATACAATAAGCAAGCACATTCTTAATGAATACTATTATGATATCTACCAGGACACTACAAAGCATTTTGAGACTGTATAGCAGACTGTTATATGGTCTCAAAAATAGGTAGCTGGGGGAAACAAAATTAACCCATCCAACAAAAGGGGAATGATGTAATACCAGTGTGCAATTAAATGCTAAATTTTGCAGTGCTGTAGAAGAGATTCATACAGGCAGCAGAAACACGAAGATGACAGATCGAGAGAACTGCAGATGTAGGAGCAAACGTCGACATATTTAATAAAAAAAAAAAAAAAAAAAGAATTATTGGGCGCAAGTAAAACATTTGGGAGTGGTGGGTACTAAGAAAAAGGGGTAACCAGAAGAAAGGCCCTTGAAAGCCAGGCCAATGGCATTATGATTAACAGCAGGGAACCACTGTAGGTCCTAGGGTTCCCTCAAGGGTGACAATGAATTCCTAAAATTTATCAGGTAAGGCCGAATAGAGCAGATTAAGTTGGAGAGTGCAGAGGGGCGATGACACAGCCCAACTGGGAGAGGGTTCTAAAGTGATGGGGACAAATGAGATCATCAGCTTGCTGCTGTCATCTGGAGATCCCAAGGATCTTGGAAAACAGGAGACGTCAGAAGGCTGTCATCTTCAAAATGGGCATGGAAAGCAGGGTCTGGCCTGTCAAGATGGCTGTCGATCTTGGGAAAGAGTTTCAGAGGTACCATAAAAATAGAACTGGTGAGCAATGAAAAAAAGCAAAGCCTCTGCAGTATACTGTTAATCTTTAAAGGAAGCACTGAGCACTAAGAATTATGAGTTCATTACAAATAAATTTATCAGATATGCACCTGTCTCTTTCTGTCTCTCTCCTATGCTGGCAGATCAGAGAACTCTGATAGATGTGGTATGTCATCTGTGCACAATTTCAGCAAGGTAGCTAATGACATCTCACGTCATCTCTATGGACATAACAGACACTTAGCCTAGATCCTAAGTTCAGTGGATTATAACCAATTCTGACTGAAGACTGAAATTATAAAGCCACAATTAACCTAGAGAGAGGTTTCGAAGATCGTGCCATAGGTTTGTATTGTTCAACAGTCTTTCAAGGTTTTGGAAGACATAGAAGGCATGCTTCTATGAAGTGTGTGGATTTACATAAAGCCAACAGAGAAGTGATTATCCTGGATAACATACTAGGGGTTCCCCAAAGTTCTTATTTGGAGCAATGAGTCAGACCTAACAAAATGAAATCTGCTACAAAGGTTAAGACCTTTAAGCTGGTACCAAAAACCAACTACACGAGCATAAATTAAGAAGTACTGGAGCATTAGCATGGATTGTTTCTTTAGAAAGACAGGTGTTTTAGTCCAGGGCAAGTTCAGTAAGAGTCAACAATGTGCTGTGGCCATACTGAATTTCTACTGTAATTCTGTGCTTGCTTGCTTGCTTAATTTACTCACTCATTTATTTAATAGAGAGAGGGTGCTGAGTGACGGAGGGGAGGGAGGGAGGGAGGGAGGGAGAGAGAGAGAGAGAGAGAGTTCCATGAAGGTCAGAGGGAGAGACAGGGAGAGAGGTGGAGAGAGAGAGAGAGAGAGAGAGAGAGAGAGAGAGAGAAGGAACTGGGGCTCACCGAAAGCGGGGCTCTATTCCCCACCATCAACCCATCAGGAAATCCTGTTAGATTGATCTTCAATCCAACCTGTTCTCTCCCCTACTCTGATCCAAGTCACCTTCCCTCTTGCCTGAATCTTGCCTGAATGATTCTATCTTTGCCTCTCCTCAGTTTATTCCCACCACAGCAGCCAGACTGCTCCTTTTGGAACATCAGTCAGATCATATCACTCCTGTACTCAAACCCTCTAATGACTGCTCACTGCACTCTGAGTTAAAGCCAAAGTCCTCACCATGGCTGCCAGGGCAGACCCCCTATGTTCCCCACTACTTCTCTAGGCTTATCTCTTGCCCCTCTCCCTTGTTCACCCTATTCCAGCCACACCAGCCTCCCTGCCAGACACACTCCTGCCTCGGGGACTTTGCAGTGGCTATTCCACTTAAGTGAACCACTCCTTCCCCATATATTCATGTTGCTGGTCCTCCCACCTACTTTAAATTTTCACTCAAAAATCACCTTCTCAGTGAGTCTGCCCCTATCACTCGATTTCCCCTGCTCAATTTTTCTGTACACCAGTTGTCTCCTACAAACTATGTAATTTATTTGTATGCTGTATTTGTCTGTCTCCTTCTGCCAAGAGGTAAACTCAATGAGGGCAAAGATTTTTGTCTCTCTCTTCACTGCTGCATTTTCAGCACTGAGAAAAGTACCTGGCACAGAGTATGCACTCAATAATAAATACTTACTGAATGAACAGACCCACTCTCTTTGCAGACTGAACCACAGTGAAAAAAAAAAGGTTCTATTCTACTTGACACACTATAAAAGTAACAGAAACTAAAGCTCATTCTGAGAAGAACAAACTAGAACACAAGCCCCTAAGAGACAGCTAAAGGAGTAAGAATGAAAAGAAATGTCACATGGGAAAGGGAGTATATTACATTAGTTCTGTAAGATCCCAAAGGGTACAAGTTTAACCAGCATGAGAAAGCTACAAGGAAACACTTTATAATTCCTTGTAAAGGTCAGTGTAGTCAAGAGGTAAAGTGATCTATCACAGGAGAAAATTCAATTCCTATAGATCAAAGGGAATAAGCTTAACTGGAAAAACCACTTTGCTGAGGAAACCCAGGCCCAGGCTACAGGGCTAGACTGTGTGGCTATTGAAGTACTGTCCACTTGATAGGGTAGCAGAGTCATCGGAGGGGCAAAAATGACGTATTTCATAAAGAGAAAAAGAGTCAACAGTTTTTTGTTTTGTTTTTTTTTTTTTTTTAACGTTTATTTTTGGGACAGAGAGAGACAGAGCATGAACGGGGGAGGGGCAGAGAGAGAGGGAGACACAGAATCGGAAACAGGCTCCAGGCTCTGAGCCATCAGCCCAGAGCCCGACGCGGGGCTCGAACTTGCGGACCGCGAGATCGTGACCTGGCTGAAGTCGGACGCTTAACCGACTGCGCCACCCAGGCGCCCCAAGAGTCAACAGTTTTTGATAATTAACTGAAAAGAGGTTAAATGAGATAAATGGAACATCAAATGTGGAACAAATATTTTATCGACATCAGGGTCGGCATTCCATGGCCAAAACTTAACCACTGCCTGTTTTAGTACAGCCCCAAGTGAAGGACAGTTTTGACATCTTAACAAGGCTAAATGTTAAATACTTATATAAATGCCTACATAATATCCTCCATTTTGCCTCTTGGCCCATAAAGCCCAAAATGTTTATTATCTGATCCTTTAAGAAAGAATTTGGCAATCCTTCATCTAGATAATTGAGGATAAAGAATGTGTCTACGGCGCACTAGAAATATGAGCTCCGTGAAGGTAGGGATGTGTCTTTTTTGTTCTCTGCCATTTCCCTTTTTCCTGGAACAACCGCAATGGCCCAACAAATCTTTACTCAACAAATGAGTGAGTAGGGCAGGCAAACAGAAACCCAGGTGGGAATTCAAAAACAATGTTTAGAAGACTATAGTTTAATACAGATTTTATTTATATCAAAATTTACAACCTCTTAAGTCTTTACTATGTTATAAAATTAGCAGAGGAAAAACCCAAGATTCTCTCCATAGATATTATACCTGAATTATTATAATTCTTAACATAATGTCATTCCTTTTTCTCTTCAGATGGAACGTTATCAGAGCACCTTAACTATAGTTACTTAAAGAACAAAGCTAGGGGTGACTGGGTAGCTCAGTCGGTTGGTTGAGAATCTGATTTCGGCTCAGGTCATGATCTCACAGTTCATGAGTTCAGCCCCGCATCAGGCTTCGTGCTGACAGTGTGGAGCCTGCTTGGGATTCTGTCTCCATCTCCCTCCCTCGCTGTCCCTCCCACACTCTCTCTCTCTCAAAATGAAATACATACATACATATATACATACATACATAACAAAGCTGAATTTAGCCAAACAATAAAACAGATTAATTTGCTATAATTTGTCCAAGATTATCCCTTTACTTTCCCTATATATTTAAACTGTAACTTAAAAACAAAAATATTTTACACAGAACAGTTCAGAAACAAATCTATAGCATAAAGGGGACGATATCTATACTTAGAAAGGTTAACTTGGAAACTTGAATTTCCTTTCAAGTTACAAATACCTCATTAAGTACCAGGAAGATAGTGTGATGTTAGATAATGTTCAGGACACAAATTGGTAAGTGATAAGGTTTCTGCTGGATTAAAAAATTAGATGAAAATACCATAAACTCCTGCACAACCAACAACTAAGTTGTGAGTCGGGTGACAAGTACAGGGATACAGAAAAGTCAAAATCAGTAGAATCACTGTGAATGCACTGCTCGGGATCTTCATGGAGACAGAACTTGAGATGGGGTGGGAAAGAACAGGAGATGGGCTAGGAGGGAAAGGGGACCAGGAGAGCAGCACCACATGTGATGACAAGGGCAGCCTCGAGGAGATGCTGGAGGGCTGGAATGTGCGGAACAACGGGCAGAGTCAAGGCAATCAAAGCTGAGTCCTGAACACCAGGGAAAAGGATTCTCTATCGTGTGAAAAACAAATACTACTGTATTGTCTTCAAAAAAGGAGCGAACCAATAAAATCAGAGCTTTCTGGTTTATTTACAGTTATGTGCAGGACAGACTGGAGAAGAACTTTATAGGTAGGTAGGCAGAGCAGCTAGGTGGCTATCACTGGAGCCTGTGTGAAGAAATTGGGTCTGGTGTGGGGGAGGTGAGATGAGTAAGAATGGGGAGAATCATTTGCAGAAAGCAAAAGTAATAGGGTGAGGTTAATATAGTGGTGATGGAGGTTAAAAAGCAAGAACATATCGGAGATACTTCCAAAGATTTAAGCTGGGAGGTATGACACTGAAAGAATGGGAACTTGAGACTAGGCCTCAATGCTATAAAGGGAATGTGACAGCTTTCATTTTATACAAGTGAAAAAACATAGAGCCTCTAAAGAGAGAGGCTCAGTGCAGAGGAAGCATGAGAGACAGCACACCAGAGGAGACACAGGCATGGGGCTCAGCAACTCAGTGGCCAAGTAGGAGGATAGGATCTCTAGATGCAGGTATTGTTCTAGGCCGGAAATTACAATTTCAATTCTATTATCTGGCCAAATCAACTGTATAACCAGTTATTTCAGGACGTAAAGTAAGAATGTTCCAGGTATGTTCTGTCCATACTGTAGAAAACAACCTTGCTTAAGAGTTATATGGTGGTAAGAAGAAGAAGAAGGAGGAGGAGGAGGAGGAGGAGCAGGAGCAGCAGCAGCAGCAGCAGCAGCAGCAGCAGCAGCAGCAGCAGCAGCAGCAGCAGCAGCAGCCTCCGCCGCCACCGCCTCCACAATGACTCAGAGGCTAGGGAATAAGGTTAATCTACGTATCAAAGTTAAGGTCCTGACCACAGCACAGAAAGACAAGTGTATTACACAGAGTAAAATGTATGCAATCCCTTTCTAAAATTAGGGCTGAAATACAGCGGCAGCTCTTCTGCCTCTCTTGTTATGTTTTTAGTTTATCGGACACTTCTTTAAAATTGAATCATGTCTGTTCCATTCAGAATTTTGTTATTCAAACTGCCAATGAGAACATGATTTTCAAATACCCATAAGGTGATCTTACCATTCTTAGTACTGTCGAAAACAACAACTGAGACATTAGTGGAAGGGTTTTTTGGTTTTGCAACGTTGAATACGTCACTGGCAGAATGAAAAGAAGGATAAAGAGATCGCAGGTCCTTCAGTGTGACGCTGGCTGGCAGGGCTGGGTCCAGGACGAGCATTGGCACCTTAATGCAGTATGTCAACAAACATTCCAACTGCTTCTCGCTGGAAACAAACACCAACATGCTCACAAACGTTCGTGAAAATGTGATCAACACTAAAAAGCTTGTTGGTACTACTAAATTTTCCAGATGTTTTTCTAGATCCATAAAAAATCATAATTTTTTAATAAACAAAGAATTTTTATCTCAAGAATAGAAAAAGAGAGCAAGTAGGACATAAAATTATTAAACAAGTACAGCTCTCAAGCTTTTAAACTCCTATTAATATGATTGTCACCAAAATTTACTAACTCAAAGGTGGACAAGAAACTAAGCATTTCATTTAAGCATTTCATTACTACCATCTTAAAGATTATTCATAATTCCAGTGAAGCCTATCATTTGGCAGAGCAGGAATAGATAAATTCTGTTTAACAGAGTATCATCCTACCAGATACAATTAATTAATTCTGATCAGAATACAATAAAGTACATTCGAAAGACATGACACCAATGGAAACAACAGCAAATGTGACAAGGTTCTAATATGAATGTATAAGGTATTTCTATCTAAATGTAAGGAATGCCTAGAATAAATATATTACCTAAATAAACAATGGACAAAACACGGCTAGAGAATTCACAAAGAGAGAGCTATGACTAGTTAAGCAATATATAAAATTGTCCAACTGCACTAATATTTAAAGAAATGCAAAAAAAAAAAAAATGAGTTATCACATTTTATTTACTAAATTAGCATTGCTCAAAAAGTGGACTCAATGTTACTGCAAGCCCAGTAAACCTATCCCTTTCAAACACTGCTGGTGTCACTGCAGATGGGTGTTCCCATTTTCTCTCTGGAGAAGCAATTTCATAGTGTATGTGTGTATACTCAGAGCCATAAAAACTTACACATATGCTTCTACCTCAGTAGTTCACTTCCAGGAATCTAGTCCAAGTAGGAGAAGAGAAACAAAACAGGAAAAACAAACCCACATACAGAAAATGCCACAGACCCAAATTTAAGATTGCAAACTATTTACAATAGTGAAAATACAGAAGTGCCTAATATTTAGTAAATTATAGTACAGTTACTTTACGGGATATTATACAACAATTAAAATTGATAAGTAAGAAGCATGAAGATAATCTATGAACATAGCTGTGTAGATTATATACAATTTTTAAAGCAGGATACAAAATTGCACAGAGATTACAAATTACAACTATAAATATATGCACAAAAAGGGAATAAAAAAATGATCACAGTTGTTGAATGGGGGCCGTAGAAGTATCTTCTTTTCACTCCTCTCAATCCTTTGTAACATGGCATCATTACTTTAAATAATTAAAAATTTTATTTATGTCATTTAAAAATAACAGTTTTAACAGTGGTATATTTATAAATAAATATATAGAACATAAAGAAATGATTCAGAAGGTACTTCTAAATCTCAAAATTCCTCAGGATCATTTCTATAAAATAACTCTTTTATTTTAAAACTAATGGTTAAGTGAGAAAGTGCCATTAACAGAGATTTCTGCTTATCAGTGAGGCAGTTTTGTTTTAAGGACCTATCAGAGTCTGGTAGGATTCAAATCACAATAGACACATCTGATTCTTGGCATTGGGCTAAATCCCCTTCCCAAGTCCTTAAATATAAGACATACAACTATGACAGCTTTTAAAAATAAGGAAATATATAATGAACACACAATTGAATGACGGATATAAATCCTATAAATGAAAACACTGGGTATAAGTTACACATTAAGTGGACCAAGAGAACAGCGCACCAAGACAGATTGATGGAAACAGCAGAGCAGAAAAACCTTGCATCCAAAAACCTAACCCATCCAGAAACAATAAAGCTTTTGTTAGCTACAACCCAAACAAGAGTTCTCAATCAACTATGCCTCTGGCATTGCAAGATTTCCCATCTAAAAGAGGCAATTAATTTGGGGGTCAAAAGCTAGCAGATGAGGGATTAAACAGGAACAATAAACACAAAATACTGTATATCCAACAAAAAACAAGAACCTGGAAGTTTCACTTCAACTTCTATTCCTAAGAGGAAAATCAAAACACTTACCTCTTCTTGGTTGGTTCTGTTGCGTTCTTCCCAAGGATTTCTCTAATGAAAGCAAATATATTTCATTACATATTCATGAGCTAGTACTAGTCCTAAATGTGAACAAAAGGTAACTAAAAACAATGATTTTCTTAGTTACTCCACTGGACTAAATAGTAGGTTAGGAAATATAATGCTTACAACATTTAATATGCATAATAAATTTTAAGTTTCAATGAAATATGTTCAACAATTATCATCACATACCTCCCACAGTAACCATGAAAGTTGACTTAAGCTTTTACATTTTACTACTAAAACATGGTACCAGGCTGCCAAAGTTATTTTCATGCACTGGGAAGGTATCCTACTCTCTGACACAAAGAGAAAGAGAAAATTTGTTGCAGTATAACATGGCCAATGACCTGCAACTTGGGGAGCACCCATCATATTTATGAAGAAATGAATGGAGAAATGGAGAAATTCTCAGAAAATGCTAAGGAATCAGAGGGGAAGTTATATCAGCCAGATTTCTAGCTCTTAAGGCTCTCCATTCAAGTGCATTGTACCTTTCTCAGATAAAAGAACTAAAATGATCAAAATTCCACATATAAAAAAATTAGCAGTTTCTAATTCCATATTGTATGATTTAACATTAAAAGGGGTAAAGGGAACATACTTTGTACTGTATTTATCAAATGGAAAAAAAGTTAAGTCTGTAGGCCTGTTTTATTTTCAAGGGAATAATGGGTCTTACCATGAAACTTTTTTCCATAATAACACCTTATTTCATGAAGGTATCACACATGGGACTCAGACTGAGTAAGCAAGAACCCGTGGGAGACTCCTTTCCTTTCAGGCCCCCAGAGAGCAAGGCATCACTAGAATAGCACAGTCATAAAATGGCCATCTAACAAAGTGGCTGAGTCCTCACTGGGTACCAAGAAACAAGGGTCAGACACATGGGTGACAAAATCTTGTAATGGCACGAATTTGAGATGCAGGTTTTTGTTTGGATTAGCACTGTGAACATCACCCTACCCTTCTGAAATGCACTGTTACTTGTATTCATAGAACTTTGTGTGTTGTTGTTTCTTTTTAATTCCAATTATTGTTATTTATTTTTTTTTTTTAAGTTCTATTTATTTGGGCGGGGGGGGGGGGGTGGGTAGAGGGCAAGCTTGTGTACATGCAGTGGAGGGGCAGAGAGATACAAAGAATCCCAAGCGGGCTCTGCACTGTCAGTGAGGAACCTGATGTGGGGCTTGATCTCATGAACCATGAGATAATGATCTGAGCAGAAATCAAGAGTCAGATGCTTAAATGATTGAGCCACCCAAGCACCCCAGAGTGTGTTTTGTTTTTTAAAAATCCATTTTACCTCATTGCTTTCTGCTCTTCCTCCATCTGTTCTCGGACTTGCTGTAGCTCCTTCAGTAGTTCAAGATCTGTGCCATTCACCCAGGTATAAACCACGTCGATTGGCATGGGCAGACAGAGCCTAGGGCAAAGCCACAGGTCCTTCAGCTTACATGCATTTTTCCAATACATTTAGGAATAAGAGTATATAACAGGGCTTAAACTCAAAGATTATGAAAAAAAATCAATGAAAAGGTAATCTAGCCAACTGTATCACAGACTTGCATGACTTCAAGCTGGAGCTGGGAGACGACTTGTTGAAACTTTCTCTGCAAGATGCATGCAGATAATTTCTGCAGTTCTGCATCATTTAATCCTCACAACCACCCTGTAAAGAAGCTGCCATCACTCCACTTCTAAGACCATCAGGAGGTCCCAGAAGCTCAGTTTACACTGCTACATGCTCAGTTTGACAAACAAGGGTGTTGCAATGCAAATGCCCCCAAACAGAGAAAAGAAATTAAAAGCAAAACAAAATTACCAAAAAGGAGTTATCCAACAGTCCGTAATGAAGACCTAGCCCTATTTAATGCTGCAGTCCTCCTATTCCCTGCTGCCCCAAGCCCAGCCCCTCCCAACCCTCCTCACCCTGCCCTGCATTTTCTTGTCTTCATAGCACTGACCACCTTTCTAACATATTAAATAATTAACTTGTTACCTACACTGGTAATTGTATGTGTCCCTCCCCCAGAATGTAAGCTCCAAGAGGGCAGGAAACTTTCTTGTTTTGTTCCCTAAAGTACCCAATCAATTAGAAAAGTGCCCAGCATACAGGCACTCAGTATTTGTTCAATGAGCCTATGATATATGTGAGACACTAGCACAGACCTTCCTGATACTGCTCAAGTTTTTCCTTATTATCTTTTCCTCAAAATAAGGAGTGAGGCAGGCATCTAATTCTTGAGTAACCCACCTAAGCCTCATGTTTGTGTTCTGTTCAGGTTTTAACCCTGCTGAAAGCTCTCTTCCCCTTTCTTTTACCAACTTAACCAAATCCTCCCCATCTTTCAGGTCTACTTCAGATCTATAATATAGTAGTTCATTATGACTCGTAGGCAGGTGGCATTTCAGCCAAGACGTGAAAGAGAGGAAGCAAGCCATGTGAGTAACTAGGGGAAGAATGGTCCAGAGAATGGGAACACCATGTGCAAATGTTCTGAGGCAGACACCCAACAGGCACAGTCAAGGAACTAGAGGCCAGTGTGGCACAGACAAGGGGAGCAAGAGGAAGAGCATAAGAGAAGATGAGGGTCAAAGAGGAACCAGGGACCCAGAGCTTCACAGGAAATCAGGAATCACCTCATACTCAGGCATATGTGATAGCTGAGCATCTACCAACCCTCCTGTTAATGTTCACCACTGTCTGCAGAATAAAATCTAAACTCCTCCATAATGTGCCCCTTGTGGTCTAGACACTCCAATTGCTTACCCAAGCAGGGTCAGACTTGCAAGCTTTTGCACCTTTGAACATGCCTCTCCCACTGTCTAAAATATCCTCCTTCCCCAATTGCCCTCTTCCCTCACCTCCCACAAAGAGAATGTACTGCTTACCACACAGTTTCCATTGTACTCTGTACTCTAAGGAACTCCTGGCATACTATGTTGTACTAGTTTTTATGCATGTCTATCTTCCACTAGATGGAGTATCTCTAGGGCAGAAATGGTACTATGCATTCTGTGCTCTGCTTCAATTACTTCCTCTTTCCCATATCTTCAGACTCTCTCTCCTCACCATAAGTAACAGTACACAAAAGCTTCCTCGGCTAGGTTTTTTAATCACATTTATTATACCAATGGTCCTCAAATGTTAGCAGGCAACAGAATCACCTTCGGGCTTGTAAAAACAGACAGCTGGGCTCCATCCCCAGAGTTTCTGACTCATTAGGTCTGGAGTGGGGCCTGAGAACTCACATTTCTAACAAGATCCCAGGTAATGCCAATGCTGCCAGTCCAGAAATCTGAGAAATAATGATTTATATGCAGGTTGTAGTTCACATTTTTAAGTTAAAAAAAAAAAAAAAAGCTTCCCCCACTAAAACGCCAATTCTATATGAGGTCAGTGAGTTTCTCTTGTTCATCACAAGATGCTTAAAAATAGGGCCTGGTACATGAATGGGATTTAACATATACTCATTGGCTAAATTAAAACTCTAAGTTCATTCCCTCAACATACAAATCAGTCTTTTGTGGAAGGAAGGAAGGAAGGAAGGTCGGTCTTGTATTACCCACATCTAAATTATCCAAGGTCATCTCACTCTCAATTTCTCAGACTAAAAATTAATTTGAAAAAACTGCTTAGATGACATATTTTTTAAACTTTTTTTTTTTTTTTTTAAAGAATTGCACTTTCCAAAGCTATCCTGTAAAAGTAATCACCTGCTATTAAAGATCTTTTAATAGAATCAAGAGATATCCATACATGTTCATTTGGGGAAATAATTAAGTATATAATAGATTGATGTACTGGCTCTTCTATTAAGTTTGTATTACAAGATCAATTTAATTCTCTGGTGTTAAACTAACAAACTAAGGAGATCGTGTGATCCGCCCCAGGTCAGTGAGTCAGTTGTTTTTCTACTATTAGACATGGCCACAATGAGTATGAGTCTTTATTTCTGACCACAAGACCACTATATCTAAGTTTCCAAATGAAAGAAAGCCTTTATCTTAGAGTTGAAGACTAAATAAGTCACCTGTGACTCAGAACCAAAGCCATGGTGACAGTAATACAGCTTTTATTTTAATCAGTTTGGTTTAAGTGAATACACAGGCACTATGACATGTAAAGGATACTATGAATGTAGTCCTTTGGTTCTACATTCTATAAAGTAGGTATGAAAACTCAGAACTTAAATGGTATCTTAGTGCCAAAGAGTTGGAAGAGATTTTACACTTAATCTAATACCTACATTTTAGAGATGACAAGACTAGGCCCAGACTGACTTAATGCCTTATAATTAGTAGTAGATAATTTACATATTCACTTGTTACTGACATACAGAATAGACCTTTCTTTTAAAGGGGCGCCTGGGTCGCTCAGTCGGTTAAGCATCCACTTTGGCTCAGGTCATGATTTTGCAGTTCGTGAGTTCCAAGACCCACACTAGGCTCACTGTTGTCAGTGCAGAGACCTGCTTTAGATCCTGTCTCCCTCTCTCTCTGCCCCTTCCCCACTCATTCTCTCTCTCTCTCTCTCTCTCTCTCTCTCTCAAAAATAAACATTAAAAAATTTTTTTTTCAAATAACATTAAAAAGACTTGCAGAGAAATTGGCAAAATGATGAAAACTCCCTATAAACATTATGGTATTTTAAAATGTATTAGAACATGTGATATGTTATATATGATCTATTTACTTGTCATCTTCAAAATTAGGCAATTTTGAAATATCCTTATATAAAAACCAAACTATATTTTAATGCAATCTAAAATTAGGAGGAGAAATATTTAACACCCATACACAAAATTTTTCAGAAAGAGAACAAGAATGGTTGATTAAAACCGCTGACCTCAATATCTGGATTTTCTAAAGCTACTTTTCCTTCTAAAATTTGGATGCTCCTTCAGGGCAGGGATTCATGCAACTGCACGATCAGCACCTAGCACAGCATAAGGCACAGTAGGTTGAGTAGATGCTTGATAAATATTTGATTTTAAAAAGACAATCCATTTTGAGCTTTTCTTAGGAAAATCAGCTAAAATGAAAATGAAGAAGTAGGAAAATTGTATTTCATCAAGAAGCCGTAGTATTCTCCATAGTCACCAGACCTGCAGCTTCGGTACCACCAGTGAACTTGTTAGAAATGGAAATTCTGTGAGCGCCTGTGAGACCTCCAGACGCAGAAGCTCTGGGGGTGGGGGAAACTGTATCTTCTCAAGCCTTCCATGGCATTCTGCTGCACACTAAGGTTTTAAGAACTGCTATGTGAGAGAAATGGTTCTCTACCAACTTTTTACTCTCCAGACCCTTTACACTTAAAAATTAAGGATCCCCAAAAACTTTTGTTTATAGATTGTAACTATTCACATTTGCCATATTTGAAAATGAAACACTATAAAAATAGTTAATTCATCTTAAAATGTTAACATGAATAACTTTTTTAATGAAAATAATACTCTCCAAAACAATAAAAAAAACAGTGAGAAGAGAGGCATTGTTTCACTTTTCTGCCAATCTCTTTAATGACTTAGTAGAAAAGAACAAGCACCTTGGATCTTCTGTCTGCAATCTGTTCCCACGTGTTGTTTTGGCTGAAGTGTATAAAGAAAACCCAGGCTCACACAGATAATGTAGCTGGAAAGGGGAGTTGCATTTTAATAGCCTTTTCAGGTAACGGCAGGTTTTCTTCTTTGATCCTACCAAAATAAGCGGTAGCTGCTTAAAAATTCATTGCAGTGTGGAATGTGAAGCCACATTAAAGAACTTTTTGTGCTTTTACACCAAAATCCATTGGTCTTTCTTACACTTGAATGACTTTTTTACCCATGCAAGATTTTGTAAACACCTGTAAGGATCCTGTAACAATGTATTGGTTATCTGGAAAATAACAGCTTACTGAGTTATACACATCTGCCAGATGGTGACATATTTCCTTAATTTTCCTATATAATATTAATGAATGTGATTTTTGTGGACAATGCCACATATCTATCTAATCAGAGAAGTCTTTATGATATGTGAACTGTTAAGCTCACAGTGATAGAAACAAGTTTTCCCAAATTCTAATTTACATTTGAAAGCTCAAATTTTATCATTGGCAACGGATACTATTATTCATTTTCCTTTAAGAGACAGAATTGCTTTGTTCACTGTCAAGAAAACATCTATCAAATGACCAGTGTGAGTAATCACACTGTCATCTCTCCTTTCAAGTTATGACAGTGGTGTCCCATGAAACAGAAGGGCTGGTCTAGGTTGCAACTCAACCACACCAGGGTTTCCTCAAGACAATCACCATACGGTCAGGTGCATTTCATCACACGGAACATTAAAAAGATGTGTGGCCAAAGGGTCAAGATATAACCAAATGAATAACTTTTAGTGCTTCAACAAGAACATTTTTAAGTGAAACTAACTTTTATCTTACCCCTGAAAATATAGGGTGGTGAAGAATACAGTGATTCATGCTAAGGTCTGGCAATCTTACCCAGCACTGCTTTTACACCACCAGTGCAAATGTCAGCACAGTACAAAAGGCAAGTAACACCTTAGAACTCTTATAAAAAATAGTTTGGATTTTGCAGACCCCTAGAGTCTTTGAAAACTATCTTTAAAAGATCCTAAGAGAAAAGCCTAGAGTTTCCCTACTTCACTAATTACTTGCTTACAAGCCATTCTCCCTACCACACTATGAAATTCTTTACCACAGATAGTTATATATCAGTGTCTAAAACAGAGTAAGGCTTAAAGATTCCTTTTCTGTTAAAGGAGCAAATTGAGGGATGTCATTCACACATAGGGCACTGAGCAAAGAGTAAAGCTTTAGTCAATTCAAAGAATCCATAGCCCTTCCTCCCTAAGATGGTCAGGACTATAACAGTGCACACATCTAATTAGCACACTAATTTTAAAAAACACTTATTTGGGGGCGCCTGGGTGGCGCAGTCGGTTAAGCGTCCGACTTCAGCCAGGTCACGATCTCGCGGTCCGCGAGTTCGAGCCCCACATCAGGCTCTGGGCTGATGGCTCAGAGCCTGGAGCCTGTTTCCGAGATTCTGTGTCTCCCTCTCTCTCTGCCCCTCCCCCGTTCATGCTCTGTCTCTCTCTGTCCCAAAAATGAATAAACGTTGAAAAAAAAAAGACCAAGGCTGCTTGGTATTCTTTAAAAAAAAAAAGAAAACAAACACTTATTTGATAGAAACCACATAGGGACTCATAAAAAGTGAACAGAGGGACAAGGAAGTACTTCTAAGCAGGGAGCAAGGGCTCCAGAGGAATTGGTGATGCAGTCTACAGATCCTCAGATAACTCTGAAGGTGAGCCAACCGACACCAAATGTAGTTATTTGCAGTTTCGTTAGGTTTTCCGGTTCAGTGAGAGCAGAGGGAAAGATTTATGAGAACTATCCTCAGGGGAAAATGGACAGTCAGGATCAAGGGAGGTTTGTGGTTATGGCCTCTGACATTTAGACTCTGGTCTAATGAGGTTAACTACCCCTGTTAGCTACCCCACATTTGTTCTGGTCACCTACTGCTCTTAGCCCCATAACAACTGGCTATGCACCATTACAATGGAAAAGAGTCAATAGATACTGCATAAAATGAATAAAAAAGGAGAGAACTCCACTTATTGTTTTAAAGTTAGAATGATGATTACCAAAAGAATCATTAACAAAAATTTGTTAACAGGGGCACCTGGGTGGCTTAGTCAGTTGAACGTCCGACTCTTGATCTCATGGTTTGTGAGATCAAGCCCTGTGTCGGGCTCTGTGCTGACAGCATGAAACCTGCTTAAGATTCTCTCTCTGTCTCTCTCTCCCTCTGCCCCTTCCCCACTCTCTCTCTCTCTCTCTCTCTCTCTCTCTCAAAATGAATAAATAAACTGAAAAAAAATTGGGGCGCCTGGGTGGCGCAGTCGGTTAAGCGTCCGACTTCAGCCAGGTCACGATCTCGCGGTCCGTGAGTTCGAGCCCCGCGTCAGGCTCTGGGTTGATGGCTCAGAGCCTGGAGCCTGTTTCCGATTCTGTGTCTCCCTCTCTCTCTGACCCTCCCCTGTTCATGCTCTGTCTCTCTCTGTCCCAAAAATAAATAAACATTGAAAAAAAAAAATTAAAAAAAAAAAAAATAAACTGAAAAAAATCATTAACAATGGTTCCTCTGGATGAGGGGAAATTCACAATGGAACAGAGAGGCTTAACTTTTTATTTTTATGTACTGTTTGAACTGTTTTCGACCACAGACATAAACTGCTTTTACGATATAAAACAACTTAAGCACTAATTTTATAGACAAAAACCAAAAAGAGCCCGTGCAAATCATTTTAGCTGCAGGAAGGGAAGGAAGATGTGGGGAAAGATTGAGTCCACTCTGAGGTCTGTCTTATGAAGCAGGAAAAAAATCTTGAAGGAAAAGGTTGAAGACAGCATCTAAGAGTGGCTGCACCAGGAAGCTTGGCCTTAAAGAGAAAAAGACCCAACCTGTAAGGCTTGCTCCTCCTCACAGTGAGGCAGCAAGATAGGGTGACCACAGGGGTAGGTAGTGGGTCAATTCCAGTGGCTTCCAGAATGGCTCTGGTTAACAGAGTGAGGTCAACAAGAGTATGGGCCAGGGCTTGGAACAGAAGACTACTGGCCAGAGTAGCCAGCTAGTTTCCTCATCCTGCAGGCAGATTGAATTACCTTTACCTCATAGAACTAGGGCAATAATAAAATGAGATCGTGTAACTCAAAGTACTCAATAAACCGCAAGGCAGGATTACTCTTTGGGAATCAGATTTTTCAACCATAAAATGTGAGGACAGACTATAAGGTTCCTTCAGATAGGAGTAGCCTTGAATAAGTTAAACCATATCTACACTTGGAAAGACCCCCCCCCTTCAACCTGAACTGTTACATTTAAAGCAAGAGTGAAATCGTGACTC
Source organism: Leopardus geoffroyi (assembly GCF_018350155.1). Classification (NCBI taxonomy): domain Eukaryota; kingdom Metazoa; phylum Chordata; class Mammalia; order Carnivora; family Felidae; genus Leopardus; species Leopardus geoffroyi. The sequence goes on from NC_059341.1 coordinate 122,789,908, forward strand.
ATCCTCTAAGTCCAAAGAAGCTACTCTCCAAAACTGATTTCTTCTTACCGATTCTGAAAGGACTTTCCAGCAATATTGTCTCTGTAGGAATCAAATAAAACATGGTACTGATCCCGGCTCCATTCCAGAACCACCTAGGAAAAAAAAAAAAAAGGAAACAATATTTTCTCTGCATCAAATACTAAGAGTATATAACTTTCATTTCATTTCAATTTCATTAAAAATCACTAAAGGAACAGGTAAAGCAATTAAAATTCATCCATTCACCCAATGCCAACTCATGTATACCAGACACTGTGGTCGACCCAGATAAAAAAGCTACACAGATATATAAAGTTATACAGATATATAAATAAAAGCTATAGTTACTGGCCTGTGGAAAGGGGAGGGAAATCAAAGAGATTTAAAAGGATGCAATATGAGAACTGGGTCTTCAAGAATGAGTTCACCAGGTAGGGAGAAAAGGACAGCATCACAAGAGCAGGTTCCGAGGCTGAGAAGCAGCAAGGATGAGTTGTTTCAGGGCAGTGGTGCAGTTGGCTTTGGCTGCAGCAAAGTGGAGTAAGTGGAGAGAATGGGGCTGAGAAGGGAACAGGCCTTGACTGTGTTGTGCCCTGTGTGCCATGGGAAGCAGAGGCACTGAAGGATTTTCAAGCAAGCGACACGATCCATCCAAAACTTTGGAGACTCTCCTCAGAGCACAGAACAAAGCTAAAACAGAAGAAATTGACAAGATATGAAGCCTTACTATCTGTGAAGTTTCAGCTGATGACCTTGCCGAAGAGTTCAGGAGAGAGCGGAAGTCTTTAGATCGGAGCTCCCTCATGTCTGCACTTGAAATCTAGAAGCCAACCCAATGTGCCCCATTTCTTCTTCATTCCCTTCACCACAAAGGAAGCGTCCTTCCTCCTTGCAAACATCACATCTCTGTCCACTTGCTCTGGATCTCATCAACTCATCTTAAGACCTTGCCTGCTCTCTCTTTTCCTCTCAACAGGCTTATTCCCGTCAGCATATTCCAGTAATCTCAGGAAAACCTTCCCTTCACTCCACACGCTCTGCCAGCTGGTCCCTCTGCTCCAAATTCTTTCAAGGGCAAATGTCTTTAGAAGGTCACCTCCTAGGTTCTATTCACCCTTTGGCCTATTCCAATATCACTTCTGCCCTCTCCACATCAGTGGTTTTACCAATGCCTCCATGTTGTCGAATCCAGTGACATTTTTTGCCATTTCTATCTTAGTTGGTAGTGGCTGCCCAGTTCCTCCTTATTGAACCACTTGTTTTCCTCCTATCACTCTGGTGACTCCTTTTCAGTCTCCTTTGCCAGGTCATCTTCTTCTATCTGACCTTCAAGTGTGTCCTCTCACTCTATTCCTCTTCCTGGAATGTCCTCCTTTCTGTAAAGGCTTCTTCTGGCTTCCTTCCCACGCTACAAATCCTAGGATGTGTGGCCCTGCTACACTCACATGACTACAGGGGAGCCCAGTCATTTAGATTCCATTCCAGCCAGCAGAGAGGAGAGATAGGGAATGAAATGCCCCTCCATTAAAGAAACTTCTTGGAAGGGGCACCTACCACTTCTGTTTTCACTGGCCAGAATGCAGTCACATGACAATATGTGGCTACAGGAAAGACCTTGTGAACCCATGTGCCCAACTACAACTGAACATTTCTTTGCATGGTATTCAGGCTTTCAGCATCTGGCCTCTGCCTATCTTTATAGACTTACTTCACTGGGCTGTTTCATAAACACCATAAATACAACTAATAACCCTCCCATCACTCAAGGTACTGATTTAAAAACTTAGGGTCTAATGTGCCTTGTACTGGGTTTACAAAAAGAAATACGGTAAGTTCCTTGACTTCAAGAAACTATAGCCAGTGCTTAATAGAAAAGTTTATTGCTGGCTACAAGTGCACTGAAGGAAGACACTTAAGACTTCCCTGAAGAAGCAATGTTAACAGTCTTAAAGGATGAACAGGAGTCTGATGGCAGTTCAGCTGGGGGACAGGGAGTATGTTACAGGGATCTGCTACCAGACTGAACAGGGCAGTGAAGAAGAGAAGCAAAGGTGATTGCCAGGTTTCCAGTATTTCTACTAAGAGTGACTGAAGAGACAATGGGACCACTAAATGACATGGGAGGAACAGGTGTAGTGGGGATGAGAGCTGGTAGGATTCCCATTTTAGTCATGGCAGATTTGAGGCCGTATGTGCATACAACTGGCCTCTCCAACTGGACTGGAAATTCCAAGAGGAGGGGCAATGAGCTCTACTTTAGTATCATACATAGCACCAAACTATATAGCAGGCATATAGCTATAAAATGCCATCTTCCTTGCTAAATATAGAATACATATCTATTTTTAATAATATGATTGTATTGATTTGGATCAACTAATTGAGCTCAAACCGAAATGACTCTCCATCAATATCCCTATGTAGTTGCAAAAGGACAACCAGTATATCTATTATTTTTACAAAACAAACCACAAAAAATGAAGCTCAGTATCATTCCTCTTGGCTAGCAGGGCTACCTAGAAGATGGGAAGATAATATCAGAGAAAGCACACTTCACAAATGGCTGAAAAATTCCGACACGCTATGTGTTGACACAACGTGCCTTCCTTCATCAGATAAATTAATCTCACCATCTCCAAACCACTTTGGTGTATTAGAAAGAACAGCAGCAGCAAAAGGTCCTTATCTAATACACTGAGGAATGCTCCTATCAGCCCAGAGTTCTGCACACTATGCTCTCAGGGGAGATAGTAGGAATGCTGGGTTATGACTCGGGGGACACAGGGTTTCATCCCAATTCTGTCACTTTTATGAGACCTTAAGCAAGTTCTCTGATCTGTTTAGGCTGTTTCTTCATCTCTTTTACATTTTGTGAAGTGGGTCTGACCAAACCATCCTTGAAATACCTTCCAGCCCTAAGAACATATGACAGAAGGAGGCACAGGGCTGTGTGACTGCAGTGTGACTGGCACGGTTTTTTCCCTGCACCCACAGGTCAACACCACTGGGACACTATGTCTCTTCTCCTCCTGTCTTCGGTCTCCTCTAGGTCTTTGGTCCCAGGACCTAACCATCAACATTGAAACCGGATTCTCGTCCATCATAACCATTTCCCTTTTCTGCTTAATCCCAACCATCAACTACACTCTATTATGGAAATCTTGCCAAATTCTTTAAGTGAATGAGTAATGTGCTAATGGGGGATCAAAAAGGAGCCTTGTAAAATGAAATAAAAATCATCTAAGGGCTAGCATCAGATCATTTTCTTACACTATCAAGGATGGAAAAGAGTAGAAATTTGAATGGGCAGTTACCAAATTATTTATTGTGGGGTAAGCTGTACAAATATAAACACCTTTCAAACAACAAAGAAGCCAAAATAGACTTAAGCTTGCAATCAGAACTTGTTTTCAGCCATTATTAGCAATAAACAAAAGACCAGAGGAAAAGGCTGGAGAAACACTATACTGTAAAATCAAGTCCATTTTCGTCCACAAAGCTTCCCTATATTCTTTAGCCCAACCTGAATGCTTCCTTCTCAGAACTTAAAATTTGTCTCAACCGCTTACTTGGAAATCAATTACTCACTGCCCTTAGCATTGCTTGCCTTAGAATCCCTTAGTTTGTTATTTACCAACCCCCTCAAGGTAGCATCTTATCAGACCAATGGAGTTAGAAACTGCTTGAGGGTCAAGAACTACTTACAATTCTACTTATCAATTCATACCCAGCACAATTCATTATATGCCATCTTTTTGTTCTTAAGTATTATCTGATTACAGCAGGAGTGGCAGAAGACTGGATTTGGGGATAGGGGACACCTCCAGGGGAAGACCCTCCCAGTTCTTCTATTTAGTAGCCGTGTAACCTTGGGTGCTCAATTTCCTCAACTATGAACTAAGTACAAAGTGTATTTCATCAGTCTGCTGTGTCGCTGTAGCAGAAGAGTGCTTCTCAATTGACGTGTGTAAACAAAAGGCATGAGGAAGGTACCAGGCATGTTAGAAATCTTGGGTAGAAAAAGCGTATCTTCCTGAACCATCATTTTTATAATGGTAAGACATTTAAAATATTGTATTGATAGTAATGCAAACATTTTATGGAGGAAATTGATGTGATTTTTACAGACAAAATGTTGGCCTTCAAAAAATTTCCTACTTACCGTTTTGAGCAATCCCCACGTCCTCCACCCCCCAAATCTCCTCTCTACACTATTTTCTTCAAAGTATTTACTTTTTTCTGCTATTAAAAGTAGTTTGTTGTAAAAGTTAAGACACAAGGAACTAAAATAATATTTATTAAAATACTATATGGGGCGCCTGGGTGGCGCAGTCGGTTGAGCGTCCGACTTCAGCCAGGTCACGATCTCGCGGTCCGTGAGTTCGAGCCCCGCGTCGGGCTCTGGGCTGATGGCTCAGAGCCTGGAGCCTGTTTCCGATTCTGTGTCTCCCTCTCTCTCTGCCCCTCCCCCGTTCATGCTCTGTCTCTCTCTGTCCCAAAAATAAATAAACGTTGAAAAAAAAAAAAATACTATATGAGCTCTGAAATACCATAAAAACAATGTATTATTAATAAAGTATTGTAAAAAATCATCTAAAGGTAGTTTCTTCTACTAGCTTACAATATTTATTACTTTTAAGACTCTATTTTAATAATCCTGGCATTCAAGGTATTCAAGATCAATTGTTGATCATTTTTCACAAATTGCAGCCAAGATTAGTCTTAATGATCACTGAGAAGGGGCACGTTCACGCGTTCACCAAGCACCATAATGCCAGGTGCTCCTCCCCACTGAATCCCTGCAACAAGGTACTGTAAGGTAGGCACTTCAATGGCTCATTTTCCAAAGAGAAGCTCCAGGCCACACAGCAATGTATGATGGGGCTGAGATGTGAATCAATCCAAGTCTGGAGTCCATGATCCTGTTTAGCTTTACCCAGGCTCTCTCAGCCTCATCAGGCTGCCTCCTCTGTTGCTTACTTACACAGAGCTAGCTTTGTCAAACACACATTTATAAATGTGGTCATTCAACCAGTTCTGAAACTGGTATGTTTACCATCCTTAATTCAACAATTCAACGACCCAAATCTGTTTCCCGTGCATGTTTCTAAATGACCACAGTCACATAATAAATTTATGTTTTTCCCCAGGGTTTTTAGATTTTTTTTTTTCAACGTTTATTTATTTTTGGGACAGAGAGAGACAGAGCATGAATGGGGGAGGTGCAGAGAGAGAGGGAGACACAGAATCGGAAACAGGCTCCAGGCTCCGAGCCATCAGCCCAGAGCCCGACGCGGGGCTCGAACTCGCGGACCGCGAGATCGTGACCTGGCTGAAGTCGGACGCTTAACCGACTGCGCCACCCAGGCGCCCCCCCAGGGTTTTTAGAATATCTAACAGTCCTTTAACTGGCGTGTGCACACAAATACTAAAATTTTTAGATGATGAACTTTTTATTTTTATTTATTATTTTTTAATGTTTATTTTTGAGAGAGAGACAGAGACAGCAAGGGAGAGGCAGAAAAAGAGAGAGAGATGGAGACACAGAATCCGAAGCAGGCTCCAGGCTCTGAGCTGTCAGAACAGAGCCCCAACACGGGGTTCGAACTCACGAACCGTAAGATCATGACCTGAGCCGAAGTCAGATGCCTGACCGACTGAGCCACCCAGGCGCCCCAATCATAACTTTTTAGAGTTATAAAACTGATGCGTGCTTTGGTTGAAGATTTTTGTCACCACAGAACAAGTTCAAATGCATGCCTGTGGTGGAATAATAGTTAATGAGACATAAACTCCATAATCTTTTGTATCAGAGGAATTCCCCAGTTAAGGAAAACAGGAAGGTTATTATCCAGAAGAGAACTGGCATACAGTGCAATGATCATAAGATTTACATCAGACACATGAGTTTAAATCTGACACTTATCAATAAATGATCTAGGGCATTTGTCTACTCTCAGTTTCTTCTTTTGTACAATGAGGGAATTAATGCCACGTATTTCACATGATCTGATGAGTAAATGAGATGTGCAGATCATACAGCGCTATACAACACCATGCAAATTGTTCACCGGTTCTTGCTGCAATATAATTTACCTGTTTAAATATCTGTGTAAACTTCTGTGAGCAACTCAAAGCCACGAACTTGATCTCTTTATAATTTTTTTTCACAGAACCTTGCTCAGTGCCTCACATAAAACCAATAAACATTCTAGAATGAATAAATATGGCTACTAGTTTTACAAGGCAAACATCCTAGAACAGTTTACATGACATGGTGTCGCTCCAGGACTTTCTGCTTTCAGATTTCATTCCAGGATACTCAAGGTAAAAGCTAAAGGCTAGAGTTAATAAAGAGACAACAGTAGGCTAGGTACACAAGGGTATAAAACTCTCTGTAAAAGCAAATATCCCTTCCTCAATTTTTCAAGCATAGAAATGTGACCTGTTACCCTGTAAAACTTAAAATGTAGGGGCTCTCCAACCTCAAGCAGTAAGAACCCTTTGTAACACTGACAGAGCTTTTCACATATCAATAATAATACTAGAAGTTTATAATATTCCTAGATTACATGTTCTTCATAGTTTCTGAAAAAAATTTATTTTTGTTCATTAAAAGGTAGTAAAAGGGAGACAAGATATTCTAAGTTTTATCTTTTCTACTAACCCTCCTCTCCTCCTTGATAGCAATCAGGAAGTCAACCTGCTCATCACCATTCCGACTGCTATGACAAAATACTACAGACTGGGTAGCTTGTAAACAACAGAAAGGTATTGCTCACAATTCTGGAGACTGGGAAGACTAGGATCAAGGCACCAGCAGACTGGGTGTCTGGTGACAGCCTGCTTCCGGGTTCACAGACTGCCTTCTCTTTGTGTCACCTTCCATGGCAAGAGGGGTGAGGAAGTTCTCTGAGGTCTCTTTATAAGAGCATTAATGTCCACCCTCATGACCTCCCCACCACCCACCGTTAAAGGCCCCTCCTGCTAATACTATCACACTGAAGATAAGGCTTCGACAGTATAAATTTTGGAAGGACACAACCACTCAGTCTATAGCATTTCCCAATGCAAAGTGACTAAATTAAAAGATTAACCCATTTCTTATTAGGAGTTGAATGGTTGTTAAAACTGGGTGACTTCTCCCATTTCACAGAGAGGAAATGACCCAAACCCAAGACATGTGACCATTATCTACTCAAACATTAATTAAACTCAAGAACACTTTTCTAGACCATTTCTACATTCTTTGAATCCTTCACAGAATTAGACACACAACATATATTTGTTACACATTTTAAGGAGCACAAGATAGAAATCAGGCCTCTGACCTCAAAGAGTTGACATCCCTGTTAAGGACTAATACTTACATGAAATGATTTAGAAATATTTACTTATAAATAAATAACATTTAGGAATATTTCAGCTTTTAAATGAGTACAGATTAAAACAGATTACTGTCAGGGAAAATGATAACCAAAGACAGGGTTAATCACGGCAACTTAACAAAATCTCCTTTTCCTAGGAGCAAAAACTGAGATTTTTAAGGAAATGAAGGAGCAGACAGAAAAGGAGGACTGTTTGCCACAGGGATAGAAAGGTGGGCAACATCATGGAAGAAACCATATTAAAAGGCAGAATTAAAAATGTTAAACCTTTTGATAGTAGTTCACTGTAAAAATTTATATCTAAAGGGGAAAAAAAACCTCCTACAACCACACTTAAATAAAATGAAAAGAAAAAAAAAACCCTACCAAAGAGACTTTCAAAATGTATTCAAACTGACTTTCTGGGATATACGTAGGTTTACTTGTTTTACTGGTCAGAGTTTATAGAATCACAGAATTGTATAGGATGGACTTTAAATCCAGTGCTCTACTCTGCAGCCAGTGTGTGAATCTCTGCTATAATGTCCTGGCAAACACTTATTCTACCTATGAGTTTAGACCTGCACTGCCCAAAACCATATGCACTAGCCACATGTGGTTCATTTAAATTAAGACTAAATAAAATTCAATAAAAAGTTCAGTAACTTAGTCACACCAGCCACATTTCAAGCCCTCATTGGGTTAGTGGCTACCATATGGGACAGCTCAGAATTATAGAATACTTCCATCATGCACAAAGTTCTACTGGACAGTGTTGTAGCCATTCAATCCTTAGAGTTAACAAGAGTCACACAAGAAGGCCCCAGTTTTGTGATTTTAGACAAGTCACTTAAACCTCTTTCAGTGCCAAATGTAAAATTTAAGGAATACCTTATTCTATAAGGGGTTGTTGCAAAAAACAAGTGAACAGATGTATATCTATATATTCTGACAACTACAAAGTACTATAGGAAACATATTAAGACTATGAAAACACATTGAATTTATTTACTCCCTCAAAGGGCTTAAGTCTGCTGGGGAGACAAATATGATACAAATAATTGTAATATATCACGCGAAAAATGTAACCAAAATATGAATGAAAGTATAGTCGAACCTGGTAAATATTTCCATTATAACTATTAAACCAGCGGCACCTGGGTGGGTGCGGCTCAGTCGGTTAAGCATCTGACTTAGGCTCAGGTCATGATCTCATGGTTCTTGAGTTTGAGCCCCATGTCAGGCTCTGTGCTGACAGCTTAGAGCCTGGAGCCTGCTTTGGATTCTGTGTCTCCCTCTCTCTCTGCCCCTCTCTCCCTCCTTCTCTCTTTCTCTTTCTCAAAAATAAACACTAAAAAAATTTTTTTAAGAAAAATCTATTAAACCAGAATCCCAAACTCATCAAATTAAGGTTTCTTTTTTTTTACTTTTTTTGGCAAAATTAAATACAATTTTAATTTACATTAAAAAGTTTAGTAAAATGAGTAGTTTCACAAAGTATCTGCTTGTGATAATTAATGCACTCGCTTCCATCAACAAACAAATTTTATCTCATACTATTAGCTAGTTATAAACACTTTTAAAAACGTGACAAGAAGAGATCTCTTTTTATGAGTCTGAAGTACAGAAAAGTCATAAATAAGTTGAAAAGTATGTCATATATTTTTAAACAGCTGCAAGGCCATTTTAAAAACTGCTCCCTTCAGGAGAGGCAATTAGCATCATGTATCAAAGGACCAAACAAAATGTCTTCTGTTCTGGCTAACGCCACTTCTAGATATACATGCCAAGAAAATCATCATAGATGTACCTAAAGACCTGAATAAATATGACAATGGCCATTATTACTTAAAAAATAAAACCTGGACACAATAGTTTAACACTTAAACATAGGTAATCAGGAAAATAAATTATGGTACAGCCATACAAATATTATAAAGCTATTAAAAATCATATTTTCAAATAATTATAAAAATTAGTAACTTAATTCAGTCAATAAATACTATGTGGTACCATTCTAGACTCTGAGGACATAGCAATGAGCAATGGCCAAAACAAAGCAAACAACCTCATCAAAGGATAAAGTGTTTGATAAAATATCATGTGAAAAAGCAACAATCAAAACTAATCAATCTGAAGCATGATTTCAGCAAAATGGCAGAGTAAGCAAATCCAATCTCCCCCCTACCCCCCAACCCCTGAAACACTGAAAAACAAGCAGACGTTGCCAGGACGAGTAAAGAAATATTATATGAAATGTCCATGATATAAAATATTCAGAACAGGCAAATCCATACAGACAGAAATCAGAGGTTACCAGGTCCCTATTACTGCTTAATAGTTACAGAGTTTGTTAGGGGTGACGAAAAAGTTTTGGAAATAGATAGTGGTGATGGTTGCACAACAACGAAAATGTAATTAATGCCACTGAGTTGTACACTTAAAAACCGTTAAAATGGTAAATGTTATGTTATTTGTGTTTTGCGACAATAATTCAAAAGAAGAACAGTCACTACAATACTCCCTACAAGAGTAAAAAAGGAATGTTATGAATAACTCTAAGACTACAGGTCTGACAACTTAACTGAAATGGACCAATTCCTTGAAAGACACAATCTACCAAAGCTCAAACAAGAAACAGATAACATGAATAGACATATACCTATAAAAGAATATGACTCAATAAGTAATAACTTTCCAAAACAAAGCACCAGGCCCAAAGAGGTTCACAGGTGATTTCTACCAAACACTTAAGGAAGAAATTATCCCAATTCTCTACAATCTTTTCCAGAGAACAGGAGAGGGAACACTTCCTAACTCATCCTATGAAGAAAAATATTACAAATAATATTTCTCACGAACATAGATATAAAAATCCTCAATAAAATACTATCAAATCAAACCCAACAATGTACAGAAAGAATTATATACCACAACCAAATGGGATATATTCTAGATATGAATTTTTGAATCCTCGTTCAACATTCTAAAATAGTTAACGTAACCCATCACATCGATAGGCAAAAGAAAAATCGTATGATCATAATAGGTGCAGAAAAAAGCATTTGACAAAACCCAATACCTATTTTTGATTTAAAAAAATGTCAGCAAACTAGGAATAGAGGGAAAATTCTTCGATTTAAAAATACTATTTACAAAAGACCTACAGTTAACATTATACTTGATGGTGAGAAACACAAAGCTTCCCCACTAAGATCAGGAACACGGCAAGGATATCACCCCTCACCACTGCTTTTCAACAACATATTGAAGTCCTAAATAATGCAATAACGCAAGAAAAGGAAATGAAAGATACATAGATTGAGAAGGAAGAAGTAAAACTGTCTTTGTTGACAGATGACATGACTGTCTAGAAAATCCTACAGAACTGACCAAAAAAAAATCTTCTGAAACTAATACATAATTAGTTACAGGATACAAGGTTGCAGCACACAACATTAATATACAAAAATCTATTGTTTTCCTATATAACAGCAATGAACTAAATGACATTTTGGGAAAGGCATAACTATATACACAGTTTTAAAAAGTTTTAAAAATCACTGATTGCCAGTGGAGAAGAAAGCAAGCACTAGGCATAGTGCAGGGCAAGGGCATTATCAGGGCAATGAAACTATTCTGTGTGATAGTGAAATGGCAGATACATGATATGACAGTACAACACAAAGAATGAATCCTAATGTAATGGAACCCTAATGTTCAATTTATTTTTAGTTAATAAAAATCTATCGGGGTGCCTGGGTAACTCAGTCAGTTAAGCATCCAAATCTTTCAGTTCAGATCCTAATCTCACGGTTTGCAGGATTAAGCCCCACGTTGCACCCTGTAGACCACTTGGGATCCTCTCTCTCTCTCAAAATAAATTTTTCAAAATGTATCTATGTTGGTTCATCAATTATAAAAATGCACCACACTGATGCAAAGTGTTAAAAAATGGGATAATACGCTGGGGGAGAGGAGGTATGTGGGAAATCTCTGCACTTTTCATGCAATTTTTTCTGTAAACCTAAAGCTGCTATAGAAAATAAATCCTATTGGGGGTGCTTGAATGGCTCAGTCGGTTGGGCATCAGACTTCAGCTCAGCTCATGATCTCACGGTTCCGTGAGTTCGAGCCCCACATGGGGCTCTGTGCTGATGGCTCAGAGCCTGGAGCCTACTTCGGATTCTGTGTCTCCCTCTCTCTCTGCCCTTCCCCTGCTTACACTCTGTCTCACTCTCAAAAAAAAAAAAATAAATAAATAAACATTAAAAAAATTAAAAAAAAAAAAAAAGAAAAGAAAACCTATTAAATTATCATGATGGTTAATTTTATGTGTCAATTTGACTAGGCCAGGGGATGTCCAGATATTTGATCAAACATTATTTTGAGGGGCGCCTGGGTGGCGCAGTCGGTTACGCGTCCGACTTCAGCCAGGTCACGATCTTGCGGTCCGTGAGTTCGAGCCCCGCGTCGGGCTCTGGGCTGATGGCTCAGAGCCTGGAGCCTGTTTCCGATTCTGTGTCTCCCTCTCTCTCTGCCCCTCCCCCGTTCATGCTCTGTCTCTCTCTGTCCCAAAAATAAATAAACTTTAAAAAAAAAAAAAAAACTTTAAAAAACAAAACAAAACAAAACAAAAACATTATTTTGGGCATGTCACTGACGGTGTTTCTGGATAAACTAACATTTGAATGAACAGACTGATTCAAATCAGTTGAATTTTATTTAGGCATCAATTGAAGGCCTAAATAAAATTAAAAAGCTGAGTAAGAGAAAACTGCTTCTGACCTGTTTTGAGCTGAACGCCAGTCTTTTCCTGCCTTCGGATTCGAACTGAAACATCAGCTCTTCCTCAGTCTAACGCCTGCCAATTTTACGACTGGAATTATACTATCAGCTTTCCTGGTTTTCAAGCTTTTGGACTCAGACTAGAACGACACCATTGGCTCTCCTGGGTCTCTCGCCTTGCTAAATGCAGATCTTGGAGACTTGTCAGCCTCCACAATCGTGTGAGCCAATTCTAAATAATAAATCTATTTCCATACACACACAGACATACATCCTACTGATTCCGTTTCTCTGAAGAACCCTAATATAAGTACACATGTATATCATCTAAACCTATATACTTTCCATTAAGGTTGAATTTCGAAACTGATCATTGCAGGTGACCTTACTATATTTAGATACTAGGACAAAGTATTTCTGCACTCTACTTCTTGGTGCCAGGCTCTATTCTAGGAGCTGAGGATACAGTGGTAAATAAGACAGAAAGGTTGGATAAGACAGAAACCCTGTTCCCAGAGCTTACATTTTGGTGGAGAGAGATAAGACATTAAATATACAAATACACACACACTTTCAGACTAAGTACTATTTAAAAAAGAAAAGGGGAGCTCTCATAAGGAATGAGCTGGTCAAAGAGGCTACTGTAGGCTGGGTGGTAGGGAGGGCCCATCTGAGAAGGTGCTACTGAGCTGAGACCTGTAAGACAAGAAGGAGCCCGTCACATGATGGTCTGGAGGCAGTCCTCTCCAGGCTAATGGGACAATAATGCAAAGGTCCTAAGGCAGAAACAAATTTGATGGGTTTAGGGAATAAAAAGACAGTGAATACACCAGATCTAAGTCTAAACCTCAGAAAGGTCTGCAAGTATCCATCTGATTTTTTGTGCCCTTACCACCGTCTTGAGAAGAACACACCTAGGCTGGCCCACTGGTCCCAGGAGGAGGAAGGAAAGTGGGGCAGAGCCCACCAAATCCAACCCAGATCAGCCAGCTCCCATTTGTCCTGCACATCAAGGGAATGTTCTTTCAAGCCAGGGGATCAGCAAAATTTTTTCTATAAAGGGCCAAATAATAATCATCTGCATGGCCCCTACTTTCTTCAGGATGAATCCATATTCTTTCCCATCACTCAACAGGCAAGTCCTAACCTGGCGGCTACTGCCTCTCCAGCTTCAACTCCCAGTGTGCTGCAGCGCTTCAGAACTTCTTTTGTTCCTGCAAGATGATAATGCCTCTCAAACCAATGCCTTTACACCGAGGGCATCCTTTGCTTTTGAAAAAGGGGGTCAGGGGAGCTCCCCTTTCTTCCCTCAGCCATCTCCTTCAATATCAAATTCAGATGTCACTCTTATGTCTGAGAAACACCCATTCCTATTTCTTCAACTTAATCTATCTGCTTGCCCATCTCCCTGTCTAGAGCGAGTTCCTCAAGAGTAGAAAGAAACTGAACCATCTTTGTGTCTCTAGTAAGCAGAAGAGTACCTGGCCCAGAGCAAACACTTCCATAAATCTCTGTCGAATAATCAGCTTCAAAAAATTTGGTTTTATCCAATTTGGAATTAATCAGATAGAAATGAAGTTAATGGAATGAGGTAATGAAGGGGATGGGGAGGTATATCCAGTGGGAAAAATAAACTAGAACCTAAAAGAAGAAACAATTTTAGGAAGCAATTTTAAAGTGGGCAATATCCCTGCACAAGTGTGACTTAGTCTATAACATTTTTGAAAGATCACTTTTTTTTCCCTGCTTAATTTAGTGCAAAGTATGAATCACACATAGGCTGACTAATCACCTGCTAAAGATACTGCATGTGGATCACAAGACTGGAACGATCAATCTAAAGGACAATAAGAGATATTAAAAGATATGCATAACTCATCACTGCTACACTTGATTGTTACATTTTAGGAGGAACCAGAGTAACATGCATTATCGTAAAGCACAGCTGGGTATTAAATTAATGCACTTGCTCCCTCTGTTTTCATATTAACCATAATAAAGAAATTGTGAACCTTTCTGCTCTGTCCCTAAGGATTAATATACTCTTCAATGGGACCTTGGGCACCAGACCAGAAGGTAGGTCTCCCGCTGCTCTCTTCATTGAGCCTCGTGGCCAAGGGAAGAACAATCCCAGGATAGGACACATGGCATTTACTAAACACCTCGTACCAGGCACTGTGCAAGGTGACTGATAAACGTTAGGCATGTCATTTAAACCATCCTTCCTAAGGCTCGATCACAATCACTGAGTAAAAATAAAATTTTATAAGTATTCATTCAACAAAGCACCTATTCATTCTCGTAGCCTCTATAGATAGCACCTGGGAGAGATGTACTTGTCTATCTTGCTCACTTTTGTATCCCAACATGGCAGCAGAGTATCTGGCACATAATGCAACATAAAGACCAGACAATTTTGCCTCCTAAATCTCTCCAATCTGTCCACTTCTCTTAACATACCCTTCTACCAGCCTTGTCCAAGGCTCCTAAGTGCCCTGCAGCCATTCTTGCTCTCCCTCTAATTCGGGTTTTTCCACTTTGGCAGTATTGACATTTAGGACCTGAAAACATGTTGTTTGGGGGGCTATACTGTGCACTGCAAGAAGTTCAGCAGCATCCTTGGCCTCCACCCACTACCTGCCAGTACATAATAACCTTGAATGGCATCTGACTGTTCTCAGAACACCCAAATCCTGAACACCTAATCTTCCCAAGTGTGGGAAGAGGGTGCCACCAATTGTACCAGTGTCCCCCCAGATCCTCGCTTTCTCTTGCTCTCTACCCTCCAGCTACTTAGGCCTCAATTCACCTTCTCAAACGTACCCCAACTTCAAGCCCTTCACATTGTTTCCAGGGCCTGAGCACTACTGATACTTGGGGCTGGATAATCTTTGTGGTGGGGGCTGGCCTGTGCACTGTAGGATGTTTAACAGAATCTCTGGCCTCCACCCACTGAATGCCAGTAGCACCAACCCCACTCTACACCCCATCTGTGACAACCTAAAATGTTTCCAGACATTGCCAAATGCCTCTGGGGGCAAAATCGTCCCTAAGAACCGATGGCCTAGAACAGACCTGCCCACCTCTGTCCTCTGCCTCAGCAATTTTGACCCTTCAAAGTTGAGCTCAAATTGCATCGAGAAAGCCTCTCCTGACCCAGGAACCAGACTAGACACTGCTGGTCTCTCCCACAACCCCCTCTCCTGCTTATAGCCTTTCTCACAACTGTCATTAAGAAGCATTTAATGTCTGACTGTACAACCAGAATATAAACTGGTCCTCTGCTGGAATCTGTCTGCTCTGTTCACTCTCCATGCCCACGGGCCCGGCACTGTGCTCAAACAAAGAATTTACTGACTGAATGAACGAATGATTCTGCTGTTCTGCTGGGGCACAGGGACTGCAAGATAAGAAAGGCAATGTCTTTGTGCTGAGGATGCTGAGTACAGAAATGGCAAATAGGTTTCATCTCCAGGGCAAACTTGATTGAGTTTTCAATCAATTGTAAGTTCAGAAAATCTAAGTTTCTTCTGAGGCACCAAAAGACCAGATACCTCGTTCCAAAATGAAGAGTTGAAACAAGAGGCAGTTTCTGGAGGAGATGGTTGAAAACTTATCCAAATTGTGGTAGAAGGGTACAGGTTAGGAAGCTGCTGGCATTCTGCACATCCGTTCCACCTTATCTAAAGAGGACAGGTGGAAAATCTTTCCATTCACCTCAAGCAGGAAAAGGGCTCAGTGAGACCACCAAGATAGCCCATTACAGATCCCTGCGATTGGGAGGATGCCACATCCAACTCACATCTGAGAAATAGAAGGGCTGGCCGGCTACCTGCACTGAGGGCAAGGAAGAGGTTGCTGCTATGCTGGAGCCAGCCCACCCTCCCTCACTTCGAGCTGACAGGGTTCAGGATATGCTACCCCCAAATATGGCACATTGGCTTATTGAATATTTCAAGCTGAAGGGACCTGAGAAGCAGCAGGTGCAGGAAGGGTTTTCTGACCGTCCCCTGAAGCAGGTCATCAGACCCTCTGTGAGAAACGCCTTACCTACACCGGGAGGAAAGGAGGATCCTTATCTCGGAAGAACAAGTGATGCCAAAAGGAACCTGAACGAACAGGCCTCGTGTTTCCCCAGCCTACTACACTTAGCTCATACTCATTTCTCTCCTATCATGTTTTTCCCAAACTCTCCACTCTTCATCAAACCTGCAATAAAAATACTAAGCTTTAACTGCTTCTTTGGGTCTTTATTTCCTTATGAAGGCTCCCACAACATGTAATACTTATATTAAACAAACCTGTATGCTTTTCTCTTATCAATCTGTCTTTAGTTACAGGGGCCCTAGCCAAGAACTTTAGAAGAGCAGAGGAAAAAGATAAATTCCTCCCCTACAAAGCAAAGCATGTGGGTCTCCATGCACCAGATGAGTGCCATGCACAAGAGAATACCTGCAGAGGGGCTCCTGGGTGGCTCAGTCAGTTAAGCGTCTGACTTCAGCTCAGGTCATGATCTCACAGTTCGTGGTTCGAGCCCCGCGTCGGGCTCTGTGCTGGAAGCTTGGAGCCTGAAGCCTGCTTCAGATTCTGTGTTTCCCTCTCTCTCTGCCCCTCACCCACTCACGTTCTATCTACCCTTTCTCTCAAAAATAAATAAACATTTTAAAAAATTTAAAAAAAAAGAGAGAGAATACCTGCAGTGGGTCAAGTTAGATCAGGTCCAGAGCCCCAAAAAGAAAAGGACAGAGACTGAGATGAGAGGCTTACGATGGCATCAGACTCCTAAGAACCAAGGAAGGCATAAGCAACCAGCCTAAATGAAGACGCATTTGCTCTCATCAGAGTTAAAGCCAGTCATGGCTCTGAGGGTGTGGTCTCTGAAGGAGTGCGTTGAAAGCACTCAAGAGGGAACAAGCTTTGACACCTGGAAATTCCAGAGCTCTGGCACCTGTTTTGGAAGGACTTTCCTGCCCTCACTTCCTTTCCTTCTTCTAGGTGCTCCAATCTCTTAGGGTGCTGACCCCTAAGAGGGGCCAGAAACAGGCTATGGAGAAAGAGAAGCACCAGATGAGGAAAGAGAAAAGCATCCCACTGTGCCTCATCTTCCTTCCTCAATTGCAGGCTTTCTGCCTAGAGCTTTCTGTCAAAGGGAGACAAAGCTGCCAGAGCCGGGGAGGTAAGAGGCTATGAATTCAGCAGGCTCAAAGTTGCTGAAATGACATTATGTTTTATAACCTGAAGTGACCACAAGACTTTTGGTTACCTAGAGTGACAAGAGAAGGCTTAGGCCCACCCGAGTTTTCGCCCAGAAGCAGAGGCAGAACCAACCCCACAAGTTAATATAAAGGGCCAGCGGGAGACAAAAATGACACTTGCTACACATCAGTTGTGCTCATTCAACATGACAACTGCTACACACCTATCTCGCAGTTGTGAGTTCAAGCCACACGTTGAGTTAGAGATTACCTTTAAAAAAAATCGAATCTTTTTATTTTTTATTTTTTAATGTTTTTTATTTATTTTTGACAGAGAGAGAGAGAGACAGAGCATGAGCGGGGGAGGGTCAGAGAGAGAGGGAGACACAGAATCCGAAGTGGGCTCCAGGCTCCAAGCCATCAGCACAGAGCCCGACACGGGGCTCGAACTCACAGACCATGAGATCATGACCTGAGCCGAAGTCAGACGCTCAACTGACTGAGCCACCCAGGCGCCCCAAAAAAATCAAATCTTTTTAAAAAAGGGAAACAACTTTTACATCTTTTAGAAGAAGGTAAAGGGCTAAGAGCTATCATAGTCACAAGGTCAACATTAAATGCCCAGGAAAGGAAATGGGTTTTGGCTCGAGGCAGTGTCTAGGCCATCTGTTGCTCCGGCCCCTTCGCTTGATAACAACCTCATGATTTCCCTCTGGGGAAGCCCCTCAGTTCACGTGGTTCATTTAAGGCTGACTATGCCACCCACAACCCTCACTCTGGGGGTGATTCAGATGGTTAACAAGGGCATAGCAAGGGCACTCATTCTGTGGCTGGGCAGGCCACCCTGGACCTAGCTGGCACTAACGAGAATGAAACCCTCTTTTTGCTAGGGTTACTCAACTAGCAGACTAGAAGCTGGAGTTGCTGGCAGCAATCTCCTCCCATATGGGCAGCACTAGCCTGAGAACTAAACCAACAAAGCTGGAGAACAGGGACATAAATGAGATTCCTGATGACATCATGTGAGCACTTCTATCCAACCCAACCTCTCTGTGAGGGGGGATGGGCAGAGAGAGGGAGGGAGACAGAGAATCCCAAGAAGTCTGCACACAGTCAGCGCAGATCATGACCTGAGACAAACCAAGAGCCAGACACTTAACTGACTGTGCCAGCCAGGTGCCCCCAAAACTACCTTTTTTATTTTTTTAATGTTTTATGTTTAATGTTTAATGTTTATGTTTAATGTTTCTTTGTTTAATGTTTTATGAGAGAGAGAGAGAGAGAGAGAGAGAGAGAGAGAGGGAGAGAGAGAGCGTGGGCACATGAAGGGGGAGGGGCAGAGTGAGGGAGAGAGGGACACAGAATCTGAAGCAGGCTCCAGGCTGTAAGCTGTCAGCACAGAGCCCAATGTGGGGCTTGAACTCACAAACCGTGAGATCATGACCTGAGCCTAAGTCTGATGGTTAACCGACTAAGCC
The DNA here is from genome assembly GCF_018350155.1 of Leopardus geoffroyi. Lineage (NCBI taxonomy): Eukaryota > Metazoa > Chordata > Mammalia > Carnivora > Felidae > Leopardus > Leopardus geoffroyi. Next base: position 122,808,757 of record NC_059341.1, read on the forward strand.
ACCCAGGCGCCCCTACCTTTTTCTTAGGCAGGTCTGAGTCAGATTCTGTCCGAAGTGCTGCTAACAAACACCTGCAGCAATTTTAAACCACTAATAGTTCAAAAGGAAAAAGTTTGCCTCCTTGTAAAAAATTTCACCTTCCTCTAGGACGTTTCAACCCAGTTTTCTTCCTTTCCTCTGATTTTCTAAGCAATTACTGTGTATCTATTCAGGCATTCAATCACTCACTTCCTTGTACTGTTACTCATATATATAGCATGGCCTCACCTCAACTAGACAAAGATGGCCAAAGATGAGCTATAATTCTTTGTATCTTTTCTAGAACCTTTCACCATACAAAGTACAATCAGACCAATTGTGTCTGAGAAATCAAAGGTAGCTAGAGACAGTCTGAACATCAGGGTAGAAATCTTATCTTTATTGTAAATAAATGAGTTTGAAGGGACGTTTGTTAAGCTCACCCCAATTAATTCATCCATCCATCATCAAGTATTTAGTTGGCACCAACTGGGTACCAAGCACTTCCTAGGTACAAAGAATATAGAGGGACTAAGAAAAGGTCCCTGCTTTGACAGCAGGACTGTGTATCTTTCCCAAATCCCACAAAAGAAAGAGACGATTTAAAAAGGCTCTATGTGGCCAAGGCATTTTCTCTGTAGTGCCAACTATGTTACATTATAGTTCATGCTTTCTCATGGGAAGCACTCTATAAATGTATATTCATAGAACATTAAAACTAAAATGGGGGTCTTAGAAATTTTGATATTTTAAGACATTATTTTTAACAATGAAAGCTTTCCCCACCCCAAAACAAATCCACAGGAGATAAGATAACAAATAAGAGTGGCTGCAGCCAGCCCAGGAGGCATCTAGAAGTAGTAACAGGGCAGGGGAAGTAACAAAGCACTTAGGTCACAGTTTATCCAGGAGCTAGAATCACGCCAGAGGCTGTCTTCCAATTCTCAGGCCAGGTCCCTTTGACTCCACCTATTTGTTGCCTTTGGCAAAGAAAGAACACACTCAAAATATATGTTTAATGAGTGAACTAATCAAATACAAACATGGTAACTAATTTCTTTCTTGAAATGGAGCCAGGATGAGAAACTCGTCACAGCAGCTGAGCATGACTTTGGCTGGACCCAGTTTTCAACCTTCTTTTTCGCTGAACAGTAACATCTCACTAATCCAAAATGGCAGGAAGGCAGACAAGCCAAAGGGAACAAGCAGGCCAGGGGAAAACTACCCACTACAGGTAGATTCCATCTGAATCTGCTTCCTCATGAAAGTTAATTTTGGGGTATTTACTTGTTTCCATAAGGAAACAAGGAAGTGGTATATTTCATATACACACAAACCACACACACACATGCAGATACACACATACACATCTAACAGTGATTTACAAGCTTCTATTTGCAATCCTGAAATCCAAAAAGTTCTCAAAAATTGAAGACCTTTTTGTACCTTACTTGGCAACAAAATCTGATCTGAGCTGAACTCATTTGGTGGCAAAACTTGGCCTAAACTGACCTGAAGCTATTTATAGTCTTTATTGTCCTGAGTGAGATTACTCCTATTTTCACTGTAAAAGATACTAATGTTTAATTATAAGGTTAATTTAGTAGAATTTTCAGATATGGAATTGTGGATTTGTATATAAATGGTTCAACAGATAATGATGGCCCTGAAATAATAAAATTTTACCTCAAAAGCACATGTTTTAAACTCTATGTAGTAGCAACCAACAGAGGGCAAATATTTAAAATCAGAAGTTGCTGAGCTAAAAATGATCTTCAGAGCATAGTAATCTAATCTAGTGTCCTCATTTATAGATAAGGAAACTGAGGCTCCCAGAGCCTCATGATTTGTTCAATCAACTAATTTACAACAGACAAACTCCTATCTGCTACCCTCACCCCAAGGCAGTGCACTGCGGTGGTTATTAGTCCTCCTCCTGAGGGCTCTCCCTGTGCATTTGGATCTAGCTCTGCTTTTGTTTGATCAGAGTTCCCAAGAGTTCTCTAAAGAGTACCTGGCTCAACTTAAAGGGAAAAATTTTTAAATACTGTTATGTGTTAATACTTCCCTCCCTCCATTACATTTTCCTTCCTCAAAATTTGGATAAGTGTACAAATGGCTTATCAAAAGGTAGCAGCCAATACCACTTCTACCAAGAGGTGGGAGAAAGATATTAATGAACTCACAATTAACAAGGACCATCTTAGTCCTTTTATCCACTGCAATTAGCAAAGTTATTAACAAGTTGGTAACATTAACTGTATGATGGTAGTATTCTATTTCAAGGGCTTATTTCAAAATAGTTGATATTTTAAATATTTTAAATATTTTGAAACGGCATAAAATAGTTGATGAGAATAATAACAGTAACAATACTTACTACCATTTTTTTTTAATGTCTATTGATTATTTTTGAGAGAGAGAGAGACAGACAGACAGAAAGAAAGAGAGACACAGAATCCAAGGCAGGCTCCAAGCTCTGAGCTGTCAGCACAGAGCCCAACGGCACACTTGAACTGCAAGATCATGACCTGAGCCAAAGTCAGACGCTTAATCGACTGAGCCAACCAGGTACCCCCAATACTTATTACTCCCATTTAAAGAAAGTCTGCAATTACTACGAACCTCAAGCAGTACCTTACATAAGAAGCCTTACTTAATCCTATCAACCTTACAAGGAAGGTATTCTTATCTCAATTTCAAAGATAAGGAAGCTGAAGTTCAAAAAGGTTCAGTATCGTTTCCAAGATCATACAAAAGGACAGCTCAGACTGTGAAAGACCAGGAAGCGTAGTACAAGCTCTGGAACCATATAGTGCCTTGATTTAAAGTCCAGCTCTGCTATGAACTAGCTGGAGTAATCTGTGCAAGTGCTTCACTCTCATCACCTATAAAATGCGCATTATAATATTACCCATATCTCAGGGGTGATGTCATGAAGATTAAATGAGTTAACTAACATATGTAAAGCAGTTAAGAGAGCACTATCTACTAGCTATCTATCTACTAGCCCTATCTACTAGCTATCATCATGATCATTAATACAAGCACTAGCGTTCAAACCCTGACCTGCCCAGATCCATGGCTTTCTTTTCCACTATGCTGCAAAAATTGTACTACAGGGGTATCTGGCAGGCTCAGTCGGTAGACCACACAACTCTTGATCTCAGGGTTGTGAGTTCGAACCTCACACTGGGTGTAGAGATTACTTAAAAACAAAATCTTTAAAAGAAAGAAACTATATTACAGGCAATATATTAGTGGCATTAGACCAGCTGTCTCCACCTCCCATGCCTATTCTTCGCCTCTTATTTCTTTCGTCCATTCCAAACTCTAAGGTTTGTGATCATTTCAAAGCTGACAAGCGTCTTTCTTTTGGTAAATAAATAACCATGCGTGGAATACAGAAAATGAAAAATTCTAACAACTGATGCCTTTAAGTCACCTTCACACTGCAGGGGTGTTAGTAAATAGCTAACTTAAAATTACTCGGGGCCAAAAAAAATCTTCTATCAAGAATAAGACAACTATGCATAGATATATTCACTGTATTAAGTTGCAACATATGGAACAAAGATAAAACAGCAGGTGGTATAATAATTAGGTATATATTCCACACTTACAAGTCTGGGGCACTTTCTCACCCTTACTTGTTAAGACTTATTTTAATTTAATCTGGAAAGTTCTCTAGAACAAGAACTACTAAAAGTGTACACTTGAAATCATGCCACATAATTAAATCATTCACTCATTACACAAATATTTAGACTGCATATTCCGGCAGTACCTGGCACAGGTACCCTTCATCAGGATTACAGTATTTCAACAGACAGCACCTTCTCTTAAGAAGTTTACAATCCGGGGCACCTGGGCGGCTCGGTTGGTTAAGCGTCCGACTTCAGCTCAGGTCATGATCTCGCGGTTCGTGAGTTTGAGCTCCGCGTCGGGCTCTGTGCTGACAGCTCAGAGCCTGGAGCCTGTTTCAGACTCTGTGTCTCCCTCTCTCTCTCTCTCTCTCTGACCCTCCCCCGTTCATGCTCTGTCTCTCTGTGTCTCAAAAATAAATAAACGTTAAAATTAAAAAAAAAAAAAAAGTTTACAATCCAGCATGCGTACAGACCTTAAGCAAATGTAGACTGTGGTATTTCTAAAAACCATTCTCTTAATTTTAAAATCTTCTGCAACCTCCTACCCAAAAAGTGGGGGGGGGGAGGGGAAGCGGGGAATAAATATTAAAACAAGGAAACAGATTTCTAACAATTTGAAAATACAACTTTTCTCTGAGTTGCTATACTTATTTTTAAACATGTTCTCTAAAATCATATGCATGTGCTCTTCCAGTTCTGACCTAACCAGTCTCTGTACACTTGTTTATGATGAAGAATACCAAATTAGACTGTCAGTAATGTAACTATCCAACCTAAACCAAAGGGTTGTTTCATTCAAGAAAATATTTCATCTACATATCCAGAGAGGCACAAAATCTATTAAACTTGGGTGTTTCCATCTCCCAAACCTGTTGTGTGGACCCTCTAAAGAATTTACAGAGTCTAACTGAACTACTTTATTGCACATTACCTAAGGGCAGATCAAGAAAGGCCTGGCTTGTGTGATTCCTATTCGGAGTCTAAATTATTAGCATATCCCATGACCCAAGGGCTTGTGTTGGCTCCCAAGACACTGGGTGCTGGAGTTTAAGACAGGGCTTCCTGGTCAACTGAAGGGGCCCCAGCCTCCAGCTGATCTCAGGATAGGGAAGAATGTCTGAGGCTGCCAAGAGATCTCTCACATCCGTGTGTGCACATCTACCAGTAGAGCCTCTACAGGCTAACTGGTGATGCCCCCAATAACAGAGCAAAAGTGCAAAAAAAAAAAAAAAAAAAAAAAATTCCCTTTCACAAGTAAGTCTTTAAATTTGGGGCCACTACCCGGTCCTCACTGCAAATTCACGTGCAAAGAAACACACACCCCTTGAAGAAAGTTATGAAATCCGGAAAGAAACGAGATTAAGAAGACAAAGTGCCTTTGTCAAAAGTGAAAAGATTAGAAGGGCGACTGCAGAGGATTAAAACTGTAGGAGGGGCAGGGAATGAAAATTTTGGAGAATTCAGGAATAGGAAAAGACACCGACTCTGGGTCCCGGGAGGGGGCTTCGGGGAGGACGACAAGGCCCGAGCGAGAAAATCAAATAACTTGGGGGCCCCGAAGAAAGCACCTGGAGGGCACAGGAATCGGTAGAACGAGACCCTATCCCCCAAACCCTGAGGCGGACGAGATCTGGATCCCAGATGCTGAAACTGGAGCTCGGGGAGATCTGAGTTCTAGGAGCCTCCGGGGGAAAAGGCAGGCTATGGGACATGTCCCCAGGGCTGCAGGGAGGATGGGGAGGCAAAAGGCAAGCGCGCCTGGGCTCGGAGCGCCCCGGGGTCGTGCGGGTCCAAGGCGCCCCGGTCCGGGCTCCCGCGCCGCTACTCACCTCACCGAATTGGAAGGCGGAGACGATGGTGACAACGACGCCCACGAAACAGACGTAGAGCCCATACCTGTGGGACAGGCAGGTATAGGTCTGTCTCTGTAAGAGCTTGAGCAGCATCACCCCGGCCGCCGCCACGCCACGCCACGCCACGCCCGGAGCAGCCACAGCCGCCGCCGCCTCAGCGAGCCGCCATTCAGCGGCCCCAGCCCGGCCGCCACGCTCAGGTCACAAGGGGCGGCCGCCACGCATTGCTGCTCCGGGGATCGACGCCCGCTCGGCTCCGCGCCGCGGCCGCCGCTTCCGGGAGCCGGGAGCCCACGCCCTCGGCGCGGCGGAGGCGGACCCGCGGCCCGCGAGGCGGCCAGCGCCGCCCCGGTCCGGCCCGGCGAGAGGCAAAGGCGGAGGTGGCGGCAGCAGAGGCGGCGGCGGGGCGACCAGCGCCACCTGGTGGGCGGAGGGGCGGAGGGCGGGCAAGGGACCTTCCCGTCCGCGCGTGCGCAGCGGGCTCTGCGCAGGCTGGGTTGGGCTCTCAACCGAGAGTAGTCCCTGCAAGATCGGTGTGCCACAGAAGGCGTTATGAGTGCTTGTGTACACAAACCCCTTTCTGCATTTACAATAATTGGGAAACTATGGTAAATAATTTTTACGGCGTTAAGCGAAGATGCTGTATGGGGCTCCTTTCCCCTGTCTCCTTAACTATATTGTTTGAAAGAGGAAACCTTTGGGCTAAATGTGCCCAAACCCAAATACAATTCATTCATGTATTCACTGAGTGTCTAGTGAGTGTCCCGTGCCTGGCAAGTGTCTGGTGTCGGGTATTCAAGAAAATGAAGTAGACCGGGCCGCTGTTGCCGGAGAGTCTGGCTTGGGAGATAAACACGCAAACCACTGACTACAAAAAAGTCAAGATAGAAATCGTGCTAAGTTATAGCAGGGGAACCAAGGCAGTGGTGGTCAATTAATCATGCTTTGGCACCAGGCGATTTCCAAGAGAGCCTCCCCTCGGTACCTCTTATTTGAGAGAGATTTTTCTTTTTTCCCAGTATACCCTGATTAATATGATTTTTGTCTTGATCTAGTCACCCTGGAAAACAGTGCACTCAGCCAATGTTGCCATCATTTATAGCATTTTTAGAATTATCTTCAGAACTAGCTGAAGGAAACATTCAAAATATGCACTTAACTGAATGGTCGATGGAATGAACAGACTTGCAAAAGGGTTACCCTCACTCCAATCCAAGGTAAGGCTTTTACACTTTTTAGTCAATTCTTTTAATCCTGCTTTAGGAAAAGTTGATTACATGCCATATATACATGACAAAAATTATGGCAGTTGTGTGAGACACATAGTTCTGAGGTCTTTTCAAGAGTGGGAAAAGGTATAAAACCATCTAGCATTCAACAGGATTCTGTTAAGGTGTTTGTTTCCACAATGGTGATGGCCAACGTTTACTTAGAATCCACTGTACGCAGGGTTCAGCTAATCCTCACAACCTTATGAAGGACATAGCATTATCATCCCCCATTCTACAGATGAAGAAATTGAGGTACATGAAATGAAATAACTGGCTAACATCACACAACCAGTAAATGACAGGATTGAGATTTGAATAGTATACTTAGGCTGAAAAACAGGGCTAGGAGTAGTGAGAGGTGAGTCCTACAAGTGCAAGGTCAGACAGATTCTGTCTTCATTTAAAATTGACATTTTGTTTTTGGTGGATATTTTGCGTTAATTTTTATCTTTTTAAATACAGTGTTAAATATTTCATCTTGCTTAGTGAATGTTTGGCTTTCCCTTACATTTTGCGCTGAAGGCAAGTGTCTCACTCTCTTAGTCCCGGCCCCTAGCCTTGGCCCTACCTAGAAGTCATGGGTCTAAGGAGGTTTGTTTTGATGCATGCTTTTTTTTTTCCCCCTATCTCTTTATGCTCCAACCAGAGAGCCTCAGGGGTGTCAGAAGTATTGTTGAAGTCCTTTCTTCTAGAGAACTCACTCTTGCTTGCTCTCTCTTTCCTGAGCCAGTATCACTGAACTTGAGTAAAATAAGTGTTGGTATAAAATGATACATCTCTAGTACCTACCTTATAGAGATATTAGGGAGATTAAATAAAATAATGCATGAAAGCACTTAAGTGCCTGGGACATTTTAAGTTTAGAAAAGAAATAAAAGTTAAGAAAAAGTTATAAAGTAAGAAAAGTTAAGAAAAGAATATTTAGCTTTGTTCTAATTAAGCAATGGCTTTTCAGCAGGGGAATGATCTAATTAAATATGCTCTTCCAGAAGATTAATCTAGCAGTATGAAATTTGTGGAAACGATTTTAAACTATCAGCATCTGAGCAGTGGAAAAATTACGCATTGGCATCTCATTTATCTCAAAATCTCTTATCTGTCAACCTAAAATAGCCAGAAAAAACAAGAAAACCATAAGACTGCCAGGAACCCACTGAAATCCATGAGTTTTCCTTTTAAGCGAACCCCTCAGTCCTCTCAAAATCTAATAAATATGGTTCTCAGAGATCTTGTTGTCTGGGTTCTCAGTCCCTGGCAGATTGGTGCGGGGTGGGAGGGGGTGAGGCGGAATTAAGATATCTGTTTCCTGTTCTTCTCCCAAGCAAGAAGTAACTTTAACAGATGATATTTAAATTTAACAGAGTTAAGAAGAGAAAAAATATTTTTTTAAAAAGTCAAATTGATTAAAAAAATATAACCACCTTGGGGCCAATAACGTAAATAGAGGCAAGAACAGAGAGATATAGTGGAGGCACCAGTATCTCCCAGAGAGTAGGATAATGGGTGATACAGTGGTGAGCCCAGTCTTTGAGAAAAGTTCAAGAAATGTTTTGTGTTCATTTATTCATCATTTATCAATGAACACTCTGCTCTGGACATGTAACCAGGCCCTGAGGGTACCTACTAGATACCTATAGGTCTTTCCTGGATTTTACACTCTAGAAGGACAAATAGGTATTAAGTTAGTATTGTGAGGGGAGCTGACTTAGCCTGGAAGATCAGAGAACGCTTCCTGGAGGAGATGCTGACACCAAAGCTTGAGGACTAAAGGTGAGAGGCAAAATTGGCACGTTGAAGGCTCTAATCTAAAGCAGGAGGGGCTGGAGAGGTTGGCAGGGACAGGAGGGCCATAGTAAGAAAAAAGGACTTAATCTTAACATGAACAAAGAATTTTGAACAAAATAAAAACTGCAAAGTGACATGATCAGGTAAGAATTTTAAGAATCATAACTGTGGTGTTGAAAATGTACTGGAGGTGACCCAAGGAGCTGAAATGGGACCAGGGGGAGTAGAGTTATCAGATAAAATACAGAATAACTTTGCTCTCCTGATCTTCATTCCCACCCCTCACCCCACGAGAGGAGGAATGTACCTGACTGGTGAAGCTGAAAGGAATTGAACCAGTCTGCCAGAGACAAGAGTTCTGATCCACTATCTGCCCAGCATAGGAGTATGTGTGCCAGGACCTGAGCAAGAACCTAGGAACTCGGTCTCATTCAAGAACGAAATATTGGTTGCCCACTTGTCTGCAAACGGAAAACAACATTGTCCAATTAACTTTATCAGTACTAAAGCTAACACTTTGGTCTCTAGCTGTCTGTTTCTTGCACAGCTTTCTCAATTGGTTCAGAATTCAAGAGACAAGGAAGAATGCTTTTATATATTGGACCCTAAAACACCAACCATCCTTGCGTGAGTCTCCTTTGGCTTGGCCTTGATGAAAAATGAACAATAAAAGGAAAGAGTCTTGTACAAAGAGGAACCTCCTGCCCTGGGCCTACAAAACATACGTGTCATATATAAAGATGGTGTACTTAGAAGGCCTTACCTTGAGCTGATAAGAATATTGAACCTAAACAAAGAGCTTTAACTAGCAGATTAAACCAAGTTAAAATAACTCCTGATAAATCTGTATTTAGCTGAGTCCTTGCCTTATTCAAGATTAAAAAAATGAAATGTTTGGGGGTGCCCTGGTGGTTTAGTCGGTTAAGCGTTCAACCTCAGCTCAGATCATGATCTCGTGATTCATGAGTTCAAGCCCCATGTTAGGGTCTGTGCTGACAGCTCAGAGCCTGGAGCCTGCTTCAGATTCTGTCTCCCTCTCTCTCTACCCTTCCCCCACTCATAGCCTGTCTTTCTCCATCCCTCAAAAATGAATAAACGTTAAAAAAAATTTTTTTAACAAAAAAAAGGTAAAATGTTCACATTGCGAAATGCTTTTACTCTATTTTAAGCTTTAGACCTGAAAAACTTGCTTATTCCTAGGAAACATATTTTGATTTTTGCCTCCTTCCTCCTTTCAGGGTACGTAGTACATGTTCATAAAAGATATGCCTGTTGTAAGTGACCTCATCCCTTTCTTTATTTTAAAAAAGAAAGCCAGGGGGCGCCTGGGTGGCGCAGTCAGTTAAGCGTCCACCTTCAGCCAGGTCACGATCTCGCGGTCCAGGAGTTCGAGCCCCGCGTCAGGCTCTGGGCTGATGGCTCAGAGCCTGGAGCCTGTTTCCGATTCTGTGTCTCCCTCTCTCTCTGCTCCTCCCCCGTTCATGCTCTGTCTCTCTCTGTCCCAAAAATAAATAAACGTTGGAAAAAAAAATTTATAAAAAATAAATAAATAAATAAAAATAAAAAATAAAAAAGAAAGCCAGGACAGTTTCTAATTTTTTTTAAAAAATAGAAAATAAATAAAATTATTAAGAAATTTAATTGTTGGGATGCCTGGATAGCTCAGTTAGTTGAATGTCCCACTGATTTCAGCTGAGGTCGTGATCCCAGGATTGTGGCCTTGAGCCCTGCTTTGGGCTTTGTGCTGAGCATGGAGCCGCTTGAGATTCTCTCTCTCTCTCCCTCTCTCCCTCTCCTCCCCTCCCCCTCTCCTGCTCACATGCATGCTGTCTCTCTCTAAAATAAAATTTTTTTTAATTTAAAAAATTTAATTGTTTCTGAATTTCAGGAGCCAAAGCATAATATGGCCCACTATTTATTTTTTATGAATTCAAATACATCCTGTATTTATAAACAAATATACATAATGTTCACATGTGTAACTATACTTCATTCTATTTGCTTGATATTTACTTGTGGGTGTTTTGTGTGTGTGTGTGTGTTTTATCCACAGAATATGGGCATCATAAAGGCGAGAGATTTTTCTAAGTTATTCATAACTATATCCCTACCCATGGCATTGTGCCTTGCTGATTGTAGCCAAGCAAAAAAATTTATCATATGAGTCAACATATTTTGCACTGATAAAAGTACCAAGTATAGAGTTGGCAGCTCTTGACGTTTTGATGAATTGGGGACAGCTGTTTGGCTCAGTTGGGTAGAGCATGTGACTCTTTTTTTTTTTTTTTTTTTTTTTTTTTTGCAACACTTGATCTCTGGGTCTTGAGTTCAAACCCCACATAGAGCTTAAAGTTTTGATGAATTGAATTGAAGGAAACTAGAATGTCATGGAAAACAAGCTTAAATTTTGAGTAGAACTCACTTTTAAAACTATCTGGACCTGGATATTTTTGTTATGGGGGACTTCCAGAAATGTACTCAAATCGTCTAGGTTTTAAAAGCTGTTGTTTGCTGTGATTTACTTTGTTTCATCTTATGTATTCTTTGTATTTTCTCAATTTTTTCCTAATTTTTTTCACTTACTCTTTGGCTCATCCTCTCTTTTTCTGTGGTTTTCTATTTTATTGATTTATGCCTTTATCTTTGTAATATCCTTTCCTCTTATTCTCTGAATTTGCTCCATTGCTCTTTCTCAATTTTAATACTTAACTCAATATTTTTTCAACCTTTATTGTTTTTATTAACGTTTCAAAACTATATACTTCCTTTTAAATGCTAATTTTATTGCATCCCATAAGTGTTGGCATGGAGTGCAGGTGCACATTGGGGTTTGGGGCTCCACTGTGGGTGCTGGGCCTGGACACACAGTGTCCACATCAGGAAAACCAAGACAAAGTGGCTTCAATCCTGGGCCAAGGCACTAACTGTGCTCTCTGGGCATGCACGGCTGGGCAGAACATCACTGGTGTCCTCACATATTCATACCCAATCCATCCATGCAGCAGGTGGAAAAAAAGCAAGAACCCTCTTCATCCTGTAAAATCCCTCCGACACCCTCTGCTGGCAAAGGTTAACATCATAATCACTACAAAGAAATGTCTGAATCCAGTCTGGTATCACAGAGCAGGTGATGAAGGGGTAAATTCAGAGCTGAGAGGCAACAATTGACACTTGGCACATCCCTGAAACCGGGGTTCCAGATGTGATATAGATCCTCCTGATCAGATGAATTCACAGAAGGCTTGAATCTGGGAAGGAAGGGAGGAGAGAGGCAGGGGAAAAGGTACCTATTTTTGCTAGTGAGCTAATGAAGATGTATGATTCTGAAGCCAGCGCTGCTGGAAGTGACTTCCTGCCTCTGCAGAAGATGTCCACCCCTGTTTTTGCTGGCGGAGTCAGCAGCTCCCCATGGCAGCTCAGTTGGGCTGAGGTTTGAGGAGTTCTTCCTACAAATCCAACCTAAAATCTCTTTGTTTATCTCTGGTAATAGTTGATGGGTGAATCAACTGAATCCCTTTCTGTTTAAAATAATGAGGATTTTTTAGTCTACAAATAATCTGACCGAAACAAGGTAAGAGAATGGGCTTTGTATGATATCAACTCTGGAATTACTTGAGGTTTCTTTCCTTGCCCAATACATGATCAATTTTTGCAAAGGTTTTCGGGTTTGCTCAAAAAGAATATACATCCCCTTCCTCCCCTGGCTCCTAATTACTTCCCTGTTTAAATTCTCACAAGCCATCCGTTGAACAATAGGTTCTAAATATTTCCCAGGGTAATATCAAGTGCACCATGATATATTTTGCAGAATCTACCTATTTGCAAAAGGTAAATCTTGCCGTTACATTTGAAAGTTGGATCTATTTTCCTGGTCTCCAAGCCTTTGGGATTTTCTGACGTCCATGATTTTTTTTACTGGTTTTTAGTTTTCTGCTCCCTAGAGTCATGGTAGTGAGCACTTAACATGTAGATTTGATTATCTATAAAGATTGGTTATCTAATACATTGCAATGTTAGCTGATTAATCAGGAAGACTTGCATCTTGCACCGTATGCTTTCTAGAAGAATGTCAGGGGTACTCTGATATCTTGCTACGGTGCTTTGGCAAATGCTCTAAATTTATTATAGATGCTGTAAACAATCTTTTTTTTAATATAAAATTTATTGTCAAATTGGTTTCCATACAACACCCAGTTCTCATCCCAACAGGTGCCCTCCTCAATGTCCATCACCTGCTTTCCCCTCCCTCCCACCCCCCATCAACCCTCAGTTGACTGACCCCCCATCAACCCTCAGAGACTCAGTTTTTAAGAGTCTCTTATGGTTTGCCTCCCTCCCTCTCTAACTTTTTTTTCCCCTTCCCCTCCCCCATGGTCCTCCACCAAGTTTCTCAAGATCCACATAGGAGTGAAAACATATGGTATCTGTCTTCCTCTGTATGACTTATTTCACTTAGCATAACACTCTCCAGTTCCATCCATGTTGCTACAAAAGGCCATATTTCATTCTTTCTCATTGCCAAGTAGTATTCCATTGTATATATAAACCACAATTTCTTTATCCATTCATCAGTTGATGGACATTTAGGCTCTTTCCATGATTTGGCTATTGTTGAAAGTGCTGCTATAAACATTGGGGTACAAGTGTCCCTATGCTTCAACACTCCTGTATCCCTTGGGTAAATTCCTAGCAGTGCTATTGCTGGGTCATAGGGTAGGTCTATTTTTAATTTTTTGAGGAACCTCCACACTGTTTTCCAGAGCGGCTACACCAGTTTGCTTTCCCTCCAACAGTGCGAGAGGGTTCCTATTTCCCCACTTCCTCGCCAGCATCTATAGTCTCCTGATTTGTTCATTTTAGCCACTCTGACTGGCATGAGGTGATATCTCAGTGCGGTTTTGATTTGTATTTCCCTGATGAGGAGTGACGTTGAGCATCTTTTCGTGTGCCTGTTGGCCATCTGGATGTCTTCTTTAGAGAAGTGTCTATTCATGTTTTCTGCCCATTTCTTCACTGGATTATTTGTTTTTCGGGTGTGGAGTTTGGTGAGCTCTTCATAGATTTTGGATACTAGCCCTTTGTCCGATATGTCATTTGCAAATATCTTTTCCCATTCCATTGGTTGCCTTTTAGTTTTGTTGATTGTTTCCTTTGCTGTGCAGAAGCTTTTTATCTTCAGTTCATTTTCACTTTTAATTCCCTTGCCTTTGGAGATGTGTCAAGTAAGAAATTGCTGTGGCTGAGGTCAGAGAGGTTTTTTCCTGCTTTCTCTAAGGTTTTGATGGTTTCCTGTCTCACATTCAGGTCCTTTATCCATTTTGAGTTTATTTTTGTGAATGGTGTAAGAAAGTGGTCTAGTTTCATTCTTCTGCATGTTGCTGTCCAGTTCTCCCAGCACCATTTGTTAAAGAGACTGTCTTTTTTCCATTGGATATTCTTTCCTGCTTTGTCAGAGATTAGTTGGCCATACTTCTGTGGGTCCAGTTCTGGAGTCTCTGTTCTATTCCATTGGTCTATGTGTCTGTTTTTGTGCCAATACCATGCTGTCTTGATGATTATAGCTTTGTAGTAGAGGCTAAAGTCATTGATTGTGATGCCTCCTGCTTTGCCCACCTTCTTCAAAATTACTTTGGCTATTTGGGGCCTTTTGTGGTTCCATATGAATTTTAGGATTGCTTGTTCTAGCTTTGAGAAGAATGCTGGTGCAATTTTGATTGGGATTGCATTGAATGTGTAGATAGCTTTGGGTAGTATTGACATTTTAACAATATTTATTCTTCCAACCCATGAGCACGGAATGTGGTTCCATTTCTTTATATCTTCTTCAATTTCCTTCATAAGCTTTCTATAGTTTTCAGCATACAGATCCTTTACATCTTTGGTTAGACTAATTCCTAGGTATTTTATGCTTCTTGGTGCAATTGTGAATGGGATCAGTTTCTTTATTTGTCTTTCTGTTGCTTCATTATTAGTGTATAAGAATGCAACTGATTTCTGGACATTGATTTTGTATCCTGCAACTTTGCTGAATTCATGTATCAGTTCTAGCAGACTTTTGGTGGAGTCTGTCGGATTTTCCATGTATAATATCATGTCATCTGCAAATAGGGAAAGCTTGACTTCATCTTTGCCAATGTCGATGCCTTTGATTTCCTTTTGTTGTCTGATTGCTGATGCTAGCACTTCCAACACTATGTTAAACAACAGCAGTGAGAGTGGACATCCCTGTCGTGTCCCTGATCTCAGGGGGAAAGCTCTCAATATTTCCCCATTGAGGATGGTATTAGCTGTGGGCTTTTCGTAAATGGTTTTTATGATGTTTAAGTATGTTCCTTCTATCCCGACTTTCTCAAGGGTTTTTATTAAGAAAGGGTGCTGAATTTTGTCAAATGCTTTCTCTGCATCGATTGACAGGATCATATGATTCTTATCTTTTCTTTTATTAATGTGATGTATCACGTTGATTGATTTGCGAATGTTGAACCAGCCCTGCAGCTCAGGAATGAATCCCACTTGATCATGGTGAATAATTCTTTTTATAAGCTGTTGTATTCGATTTGCTAGTATCTTGTTGAGAATATTTGCATCCATATTCATCAAGGATATTGACCTGTAGTTCTGTTTTTTTGCTGGGTCTCTGTCTGGTTTGGGAATCAAAGTAATGCTGGCTTCATAGAATGCATCTGGAGGTTTTCCTTCCCTTTCTATTTTTTGGAACAGCTTGAGAAGGATAGGTATTATCTCTGCTTTAAATGTCTGGTAGAATTCCCCAGGGTGTAAACAATCTTTTAAAATTTTTTTCTAAGTTTATTTATTTATTTTGAGAGAGAGAGCACAAGCAGGGGAGGGTCAGAAAGAGGGAGAGAAAGAATCCCAAGCAGGCTCTGCACCGTCAGTACAAAGCCCGATGTGGGACTTTGAACTCACAAACTGTAAGATCATGACCTGAGCGGAGATCAAGAGTCAGACACTTAACCGGACTGTGCCACCCAGACGCCCCGTCACTGTAAACAATCTTAAAGAAACTCTATGAATCAAAATAACATCAACCAGTATAGTTAAGGGCACCAAATTCTAGAGTTTACTAAAGTCCAGATGTCACAGTAGAAGACTAGTTAACTGATGGCTCTGACACATCAGGCTAAAAGAGTTAGGCAATGGCCATGGTATGAATTTCTAGAGGATACCAAGGTAAAGGATTAAGAATTATTAGGGTTGGAGTAAACAGAGGAAAGCTCAAGGAAAAGAATAGATTTACTTTGGTCTTCTCTCATCAAGTACAAACTAGCTGCAGGTTTCTCTCACTTGCTGCACTGTGAGGTGCACATGAAACAAAACAAATTCTAAAAGCCACAACTGTCAACGTGGACAGTTCCCTTCCTCTCTAGGGCTGATAGGCTCTTTGAGTTCTTTTTTTTTTTTTTTTAATTTTTTTTTTTAACGTTTTATTTATTTTTGAGACAGAGAGAGACAGAGCATGAATGGGGGAGGGGCAGAGAGAGGGGGAGACACAGAATTGGAAGCAGGCTCCAGGCTCTGAGCCATCAGCCCAGAGCCCGACGCGGGGCCCGAACTCACGGACCGCGAGATCGTGACCTGAGCCGAAGTTGGCCGCCCAACCGACTGAGCCACCCAGGCGCCCCAACTCTTTGAGTTCTTAATTTGAAGCAGTGGCATCAAAATTACAATTCAGATAGGGTAGGACTAGTTTTCCTCATGCTTCACATCTCACTTCATATTGATATAGATTCAATAGGTAAAGTCATTCTTTCTGGATTTCTTTTCACTTCATAATGTGCAGATTTGCTAAGTAATTTTAAGAATGTTCCTCTAGTTACAAAACAGATGAACCTAAAGGAAGGGAAGCAAAAACAACATAAACAACAAGGAGGGAGACAAAACGTAAGAGACTCTCTTAAATACAGAGAACAAACAGGGTTGTTGGAAGGGTTATAGGTGGGGGGATGGGCTAAATGGATAAGAGGCATTAAGGAAGACACTTGTTGGGATGAGCACTGGGTGTTGGACATAGGGGATGAATCACTGAAATCATTATTGCATTATATGCTAACTTGGATGTAAGTTAAAAAATAAATTAAAATGATATATATTTTTAAAAAAGAATGTTCCTCTAGTTAAGCTAGAAACGTGCTTTCATGTCAAGACAAATTTATCTCGAAAAGTCATGGTCAAAACTTCTGTGTCTGTTGAGCAACCATGGAATAATGTTTTTGTTTCCATTTCCATTTACTGCCTTAATTATTTTTCCTCAATTTCCTTGAATATTCCCTCTTTAGCTTTTTTAAGAAACCAAATTGATTGTTGTATCATTTATATACCATAAAACCGACCTATTTTAGGTCAACAATGATTTTAGTAAATTTGTAGAGTGATTCAGCCATCACTGTATTGGAGAATTTGAATTTAGAATATTTTCATTATCCTAAAAGTTTTCTTGTACCTGTTTGCAGTTAATTCTCACTCTCACCTTCAGCCATAGGCAAACACCAATCTGCTTTTTATCTCTGTAAATTTGTCTTCTCTAGACATTTCTAGAAAATGGAATGGAATCATACAATATCTATGATATCCAGTCCTTGTGTCCACCTTTTGTCACTTAACATGATGTATTTGAGGTTCATGCATGTTGTAGCATGTACCTCATGTAGTTCATTGATTTTTATTGCTGAATAGTACTCCATTGTATGCTTACCACATTTTGTTTATCCATTCACTGGTTGATGGGCATTTGGATGGTTTCCAGTTTAGGGCTATTGTGTGTAATCCTGCTATGAACAATCAATCACATACATGTCAGTGGGTGGACCTATGTTTTCATCTCTCTTGGGTAAATATGGAGGAATGAAATTACTGGGTTTTATGGTAAGTATAGTTAACTTTTTAAGAAACTGTCAAGCCATTTTCCAAAGTAGCTGTACCATTTTATATTCCCGCCAGCAATGCAGGAGCATTCCAGTTCCTTCTCATCCTTTCCAACACTTGGCACTGTCTGTCATTTTAATTATAATCACTCAGTATAGTTTTGATTTGCATTTCTTTGCATTTCCCTGATGACCAATGATGTTAGCATCTTTTCCCATCATTATAAGCCATTTGTATATTGTCTTTGGTGAAATTTCTATGCAAACTCTTTGCCCATATTTAAATTGGGTTCCTCTTTAACCTTTGAAAACCTGATTTCTATTCTTACTCCTATTAAAAATGCCCTCATGGAAATAATCCAGTAGTGTTTTAAAATTTGTCTTCTCCTTGACCCTATTGCAGTATTCAATAGTGTCTTCATTAACCCTTCTTGAAATGTCATCTTACTTTGGTGTTCAGGACAAATAGGTTTTTTTTTAATTTTTTATTTTTTTAAATTTGCATTCAAATTAGTTAGCATATAGTGCAACAATGATTTCAGGAGTAGTTTCCTTAGTGCCCCTTACCCATTTAGCCCATCCCCCCTCCGACAACCCCTCCAGTAACCCTCAGTTTGTTCTCCCTACTTATGAGTCTCTTATGCTTTGTCCCCCTCCCTGTTTTTATATTATTTTTGTTTCCCTTCCCTTATGTTCATCTGTTTTGTCTCTTAAAGTCCTCATATGAGTGAAGTCATATGATTTTTGCCTTTCTCTGACTAATTTCACTTAGCATAATACTCTCCAGTTCCATCCATGTAGTTGCAAATGGCAAGATTTCATTCTTTTTGATTGCTGAGTAATACTCCATTGTGTGTGTGTGTGTGTGTGTGTGTGTGTGTGTGTGTGTGTGTATATATATACATATATATATATATATATATATATATATATATATATATATATACCACATCTTCTTTATCCATTCATCCATGATGGACATTTGGGCTCTTTCCATACTTTGGCTATTGTTGATAGTGCTGCTATAAACATTGGGATGCATGTGTCCCTTCAAAACAGCACACATGTATCCCTTGGATAAATACCTAGTAGTGCAATTGCTGGGTCGTAGGGTAGTTCTATTTTTAGTTTTTTGAGGAACCTCCATACTGTTTTCCAGAGTGGCTGCACCACCTTGCATTCCCAAGGACAAATACTTTTTTGATTCTTCTATGATAATTGTTTTTTTTGGTTAATAGTCTTCCTCTTGCTCTAACTGGTCCAGTCTGCATGGACTAGACCTATGTCCTCTGCTCTTCTTCTACATTTTATTCCATGGAAAGTTATAATATCTTTAAGGAAATGTCTAAAAGGAAATGAGATATTTAATAATGTCTTTAAGGAAATGGAGTTATCAGAACCTGTGAGGGCTGGAACTGTTGAAGAGGGAGCTGCCTGATAGGAGGTGCAGTAGTAAATTGGAAATGTGGCCACTGTGAGGAGGGATGCAGCCAAGCAGTGAGGGGACAGGAAAGAAACACCCCAAACTTTATCTATTTCCATCCTTTGATCTTATACTAGGGCCTCCCATTGGTTGAAGCCAGAGATTAGGAGAAGCTTGGTAAAGCCATCTATGGGGTCAGCAAAGGGTATGGGAAGTGACTCCAGGAGCAAATGGAGAATAGGTGACATAATGTCTTGTTGTTCCTTCATATTCAGAGTCTAAAACAGATGACATCATCTTAGTGCCTAAATCATCTCCCTGTTTTAAATTCTGTGCCCGTTAGGGGTGCCATTACCCTCTTGGTTTCCCAGGCTGGAACCTCAGAAAACACTACAATGCTCAATCAATCTCTTCTGCTCATAAATTCTGTATCCCTTATTTGGCATTAATCACCTCACTGGTTTGAACCAGACTGTTGTTAAGATCTATAAGTGTGAGGTTGCATGGTTTTATGGTACTCAACGTTGCGTCATGATTTCATTGAAATTCTCAAGTATGTATTTGTGTCTTGAACAAGACTATAAGCATTTTTTCGGGCAGGGTCTGTTCCTGATACTTCTTCAAATTCTCTCTGGGCTCTATTAGGTTCTATTCTATTAGGTTCTGTTCTGTTAGTTTAGAGACTCAGCAAAGGTTTGTAAAACGAATGAATGAATGATTCAGACATGGTCCTAAAATTTGTCTAAATCACTTGTCCAAATTATAGATTTTGACAACAAAGAGTCAGCATGTTTCACCACTAAGTGGCATCATCCTCAATGATAATTTCCAAAATGGCCCCATTCCAGGGAGCACATCAGTAAGGCTTCAATGATCATAGTAGCAAGAGTATGATAAGAACAGAACCTGCTGATAAAGCTATTCTCTTTCTGGTGAAAAATTACCAATGGATTACTGTCTGTGCAGATAAATTGCTAAAAAAATATGGCTAAGAATAAAACGTGTTTGCTTTGCTTTTCTATGAATTGTAAATTGTTTTTGTTTTAATTAGAGTTCAGTTTTCTTATCATGAAAAGTGTTATATTCTTAGTATAGAATAGGCCAAAGAAGACAAAATCTCTTATAGCTCTTCCTGTTGTTTTTGTTTCTCTGTAAACGTTTCACCTTCCTTTTTTCTTTTGCAAATTGACCTTTACTTTTTATTGTTCCAAAATAATTCATGCTTACAAAAATAAAAACAATAGAAGTGTATATAGTAAAAAGTTAAAGACTTTGTTCCCTTGAAGGTCCTGCTGCCACTCCCAAGGGGTAACCATTGTTAACATAGTGATACATATTCTTCCAGACTATTTTTTTTTTTCAGATTTAATTTTTTTTTTAAGTTTCAGCACGTTTTATTAAAATTCAGTGTAAATAATATTTCCTACCTGGTCCCTCTCACTCCACCCCTCCCCTTAAATGAATCGCAAAGAAGTAATCATTTGTTACCAGTTTGCTATGGATTCTGGTTGTCAACACTTAGGCATTTGGAAATATGTGAGGACATTTGTGGTTGTCATAGTGATTAGGAAGCTCTGTGGCCCGTGGGGGACAAAGTGCTCAGATGTTAACAACTGTGGAATGCCTAGGAGGGTCCCACAAGATAAAACACTTTGTTCCACTTGGAATGTCACAAACATTTCTGCTCAGAAACCCTAAAGATCTCTTCCCTACTGAATATAAACACACACACACACACACACACACACACACACACACTCACAGAGCCTTTTTTTCATTCAAAAGAAAAGCTAAACGAATTCGACAGTAAACACTCAAGTACCTACCACCTAGATTCTACTCTTGACGTGTTGCCTTCACTCTTTTTCCCACAAATCTATTCAAATATGTGCCAATGACTATGCCAATTCCTATTCAACTATCCATTTTTTTTATGTATTTCAAAATAGGTTGCAAAGATCAGTATACATCATCCCTAAACATTTCACCATTAAGTTGTCTTTTATCTTTTTAATTGAAGTTTGGTTGACACACTATGTTACATTAGTAAATTGCCTTTTAAAAATCTTCTTATACATGGTGATCTACAGCTTGCTCTATAAATCTATCATCAATCATTCAATAACTCAATATTTTTATTGAGGGTTTACTATGTGTCAGATACTATGCTAGGCCCTGGGGTTACACTGATGAGTAAAACAAATACAGTCCCTGAATCATGGAGCTTACTCTAATAGAGATTTTGAAACTTTCTCCATAATAGTAGTAATAATAATAATTAGTAGTAGTATAACAATATTATAGCAATGTATAACAACATTATAACAACAAAATAATTATCATTATTTTAACAATATAATAAAATTTTGTATTTGTTGTGTACACTATATTCTTGACATTGCTCTAAGTATTTTTTTTTTTTTTTTTGAGAGAGAGAGAGAGAGAGAGAGAGAGAGAAAATGAGCTGGAGAGAGGGTCAGGGGGCGAGAGGGAGAGAGAGAATCATTTATTTTTATATATTTTTTATTATTTATTTATTTATTTTTAATTATTTTTTTTCAACGTTTATTTATTTTTGGGACAGAGAGAGACAGAGCATGAACGGGGGAGGGGCAGAGAGAGAGGGAGACACAGAATCGGAAACAGGCTCCAGGCTCTGAGCCATCAGCCCAGAGCCTGACGCAGGGCTCGAACTCCTGGACTGCGAGATCGTGACCTGGCTGAAGTCGGACGCCTAACCGACTGCGCCACCCAGGCGCCCCTATTATTTATTTTTGAGAGAGAGAGAGAGAGAGAGAAAAAAAAAAACAACAGAGTACCAGGGGGGAGGGGCAGAGAGACAGGGAGACACAGAATCTGAAGCAGGGTCCAGGCTCTGAGCTGTCAGCACAGAGCCCAACATGGGGCTTGAACCCATGAACCACAAGATCATGATCTGAGCCAAAGTTAAACACCTACCTGACTGAGCCACCCATGTGCCCCAAAGAGAAGGAGAGAGAATCTTAAGCAGGTTCCACACTCGATGCAGACCCCCATATGGGACTCAGTCTCACAATCGTGAGATTGTGACCTGAGCCAAAATCAAGGATCAGACACTCAACCAACTTAGTCACCCAGGTACCCCTAAGTATTTTAAATATATTAACTAATTTAACCCTATAAAGTAGAACAGTTATAATCTTCACTTTGCAGATGATGAGACTGAGACACAGAAAGTAAGTAACTTGGCCAGGATCACAAAGCTAGGAAATAACAGAGCTGGAGTATAAACCCAGACAGCCTAGCTCCAGAGTCCACAGGCTGTACCACTACACCACTGCCTCTCCCATATTATCACCATGTTAATAGTATATGATCTACCCTATTCTTTTTTCACAGGTGCATAATATTCCTCAGAATTAATTTCATGCAATGTATTTAATGAATCCCTTACTTTGAAAATAATTTTTCACTGTCATATTTAATGACACAGCAAATATACATGTTCTTAAATTCTTGTGTATGCACATATTTTGGTTAAATATGTAATAGAAGTAGACTTGCTGAGTCAAAGGTATGCACATTTTAATTTATTTTATTTTATTTTATTTTATTTTATTTATTTATTTATTTATTTTTTAACAGAGAGAGTGTGAGCAGGGGAGAGGGGCAGAGGGGAGAGAGAATCTTAAGCAGGCTCCGTGCTCAGCATGGATCCCAAAGCAGGGCTGGATCCAATGACCCCGGGATGATGACCTGAGCCAAAATCAAGAGTAGGTCTCTCAAATGACTGAGCCACCTGGGCACCCCTACACATTTTAATTCTAATAGATATTGGATAACTGCCTTCAAAAAATGTTACACCAATCAGGTGGCATTTGAGACACCTCACTAGTGTTTTAATTTTACTTCTGTAATTACCATGCAGATGGAGCAAATTTCTCCCCTCTGGTGCCTAGACTATGAAATATTTATGAGCGTAGTGTTTTCATAGACTTCCAAACTCCCTTCAATCACTAAATGTTAGTCTATAACTTTACTATGTGTGATGCTTTTGAATGAAGCCAATTGTAAGGGTGTCTTCCTTCCTTCCTTCCTTCCTCCCTCCCTCCCTCCCTTCCTTCCTTCCTTTTTTCTTTTTGGTCAGGCCTATTGAAATAAAATTTACATACAATGTAACTAACCCTTTTAAAATGTACAGTTCCATGAATTTTGATAAAATGTACATTTTTATAACCATCACCACAATCATGGTAGAGGATTATTCCATCACCCAAAAAAGTTCCCTCATGCCCCTTTGAGGTCATTTCCTACTTTTACCCCCAGCCTGTAGACGTCATTGATCTGTTTTTTGTATCTGTAGTTTTACCTTTTCTAGGATGCCGTATAAATGAACTCATCTGGTATATAGCTTTTTGTGTCTTTTTGTACTTACATTCATGTTGTTTCATCTCTCAGTAGTTATTTCATGTTTACTTCTGAGTGGTTTTCCATCGTGTGGTTTGTACCATGGATCAGTTCACCAACTGAACATTTCAGTTGTTTCTGGTTTATTGCCATTATAAATGAAGCTGTTGTGGGCATTCTTGGATAGATCTTTGTGTGGACGTATTCACTTTCCCTTGCATAAGTACAAAAGAATGGGATGACTGGGTCATATAATAAGTGTATGTTGAACTTTCTGTGATATTGCCAAACTGTTTTCCAAAGTGTCTCTAACTGCATTCCAGTTGACAGTTCCTTCAGAGTTCCAGTTCCTTCAGAGTTTCACCAGCAGTTGGTAATCTACTGGATATGTGCTAATGTCCCATTGTGGTTTCCATTTGCATTTCCTTATAGAGTAATGATGTTGAG
This sequence comes from Leopardus geoffroyi, assembly GCF_018350155.1. Classification (NCBI taxonomy): domain Eukaryota; kingdom Metazoa; phylum Chordata; class Mammalia; order Carnivora; family Felidae; genus Leopardus; species Leopardus geoffroyi. The sequence continues at coordinate 122,832,469 of NC_059341.1, forward strand.
CATCTTTTCACGTGCCACCTGTATATTTTCTTTAGGAAAGTGTTCAAATCCTTTGGCCATTTTAAAATTGTTTTTTTACTATTGTGTTTTGAGAGTTCTTTTTATATTGTGGATACAAGTGCTTTATCATATATGTGTTTTACAAATATTACCTTCTAGTCTGTGCCTTGTTTTTTCATTTCTTAACAGTGTTTTACACAAAGGAAAAGGCTTTGGTGAAGGCCAATTGATCAATTCTTTCCTCTTGTGGTTCATATTTTTGGTCTGTCTTGAGAAACTTTTGCCTAACCCAGATTTCTCAACCTTAGCACTATTAGCATTTGGTGATGGATAATTCTATTGTATGTGAGGGATCCCTTGTGTATTGTACAGTGTTTGCCAACATTCCTGGTTTCTACTCATTAGATCCTAGTAGCAATACCCCATCTAAAGTTGTATTTGCCAAAAATGTATCTAGACACTGCCAGGTGTCCCCTGGGGCCAAAATCACCCCTGGTTAAGAACCACTGGTCACTTCCAAGATCATAAATATTTTCCTTCGACACTTCTAGAAATTTTTTTAGGTTTAGCTCTTATATTTAAGTCTATGATCAATTCTAAGTTAATTTTTGTATATGGTGTGAAGCACAGTAGTTTTTTTCTTTTTCTTTTCTTTCTTTTCTTTCTTTCTTTCTTTCTTTCTTTCTTTTTTTTTTTTTTTTTTTTTTTGGTATATCATTATAGCACATTTTGCAGAAAAGACTTTGCTTTGTCCACTGAATTGACACCTTTTCAAAAATCAGCTGACTTTTATTTGTGGGTCTATTTTTGTTTTCAATTAGCAATAATCACGCCTCAGATAAACCTCATTGGCTACCATACTGCCACTGTGCAAAGCCTGTGGGCCTATTTTTGGATTCTCTCTTCCATTCCATCAAACTTCATGTCTTTTCTGACACAGATACCATACTCTATGTGAAATCTTGAAATTAGATAATTTGAGTCTTCTAATTTTGTTTTCTTTTAAAAAAATGTGTTGACCATTTGGATCTTTTGATTTTCCATAAAATGTTAAGTTTTATGGAAACTTGATTTCTACATAAAAAGGGTCTTTGGGATTTGGGTTGAGATTACATTAAATCATTAGGTCAATTTAGAGAGAATTACACCTTGGTACTAGTGAATCTTTCAATTTGTGCACATGAGACTTTTCTCCAGTTATATAGACTTCTTTTGTTTTGAATTAAATGCTGTACATGTTTTATAGTTTTCATCTTCTCCATTCTTTTTTCAATCTCAGATCTTTCTTCTGTACTCATTGTTCTTTCTGAAATACATTCTTTCGATGTTGCTTTGGTGAGAAAGTCTAGTGGTGATAAAGATTCTCAGTTTATCTGAAAATTCTCAATTTATCTCAAAAGAGTTTTCTGTAAAAACTTTGGAGCTATCCTTCCACACTCACCTAGTTTCCTCTGTTACTGTTTAGAAATCAGTAGTTAAGGTGGGTAATCTGTTTTTTCTGTCTGGCTGCTTTTAATTTTTTCTTTTTCTGTCTTTTTTGGTGTTCTGCAGTTCCAATGCTGGCTGTTGACATTTTTAAGGCATTTAGTATTCCCATGCAGAACCCTGGAATGTTCTTCCTTGTATTTATTTCTCTTCTTTAAAGAATTAGTTATCTTGAAATTTTATACAAATCTACCACCAAAACCACCCTTGTTATTGAGTCAGCTATTCCCTTATATGAAGTGTTACCTTCTCTTAGGCACCACATTGGTCTCCTCCAGGAAATCTAAACCCAATTAAAACCCTGTTTTGACATATGACACATTATATAACATCAAAGAAATCTAGATTCTAAGAAGAAATATTTGTAAGTTATATATGTTAAATGTGTGCTCTACCTGTTAAATTAAAGCCTAAAAAAAAAAAAAAAACAAAAAAAACAACACAGGAAACCATCCTATGATAATGCTTCAGATCTCCAAATATCAGTGTCAACTCCACCCCTGCGTTTGATAGCCCTCGAATACCTTTTGGAATTCCTCTTTCTCCAGTACACAGCCACCATGGTGGATGGCCATATGTCCCCTTGAGGAAGGACTGGGAGAATCATTATAGAATGCTCCTGTGGTGTGGTTTCAGGGTTCCTCCTCCTGGTGACCTGGCCACCTCTTCAGTCAACCAGGACCAGATCTGATAACTGACTCAGGCTCAAGAACTGGGCAAAAGATCATGACTTCCTAGTGGATGACCACCTTCATTTTGTCAAACACAGTTTCTTGACAGTATATATCTAGCATTAAGCACAGGGATTGACACATAGTAAGCCCTCAAAACATATTTGGTATATGAATGAATGATGTTTTGGTTTTCCTAGATATAAAAGTTTAGGGTGGTATACATACCTCAGTGAATCAATTGATTACTGAAACTTTTACCTTTCATTAAGTATCCTATTTGACTTACAGGGAGAAGATAGAGAACTCCTCAAGAGAAGAGTCTCTGGAATCAATCAGTGTAGATTTGATAACGCATCCCCTCTTACTATCCCTGAGCCTCATTCTCTCATCTGTAAAATAGGTATAATAATAGCCTCTCTGACCCATAATAGTAGGTCCCTTTCATTCATAATTGATCTAAACATTTGCACTAGTCTCCACCCCACTTGGTTGGAGGGAGAAGGGAAGCAGTAAAATGGGATGCCACAAGAGTTAAACTTGCCAAGTAAAGTTATCTTAGTGTGTGCTGTTTAAACTGTCTCTTGCTGGGTAAATATTCAATAATCTAATCTGTAACTCTACATCAAAGCCATTTCCTCCTTCCTCCCCTTCTTACTTTTCAGGGTGTCTGAGTTCAATGGGAAAAGCCGTGTACCCTCTTAGCGGGAAGAAAAAGTCCTTATGTCCCAAAGTGGATCTTTCTGTAGGCTTTGAAATGTTTGTTGGTCTTAGAGACCCTCCTCAAATTAGTATCCTAGATATCAATCAATGTCTGTGGAGACCCTGGGGACATTTGCTGTTGGAATGTGCAGAATTTAGACTATTGGCCTGTACTCCTGGTTGGACTGGGCCCAGTGATCCACAAAGGCTGACTTGGCCCTACCTTAGAGAACTCAGGCATTTTCTCTGTCAGACCTGTGGCAGAGGTTGCCAAGTCACTTCTTGCTCCTACACCTCTTTCCTCGTGGTGGCCTCAAGGCAGGTTACCACTCAATTACCTTCCACTTCTAAAAGTATATGAAGGAGGGGGGATTTGGTTCCGTCCAAGCCATCGAGGGAGGCTCCTTCTGTCTCGTCAACTATCGTTGCGTCCCTGTGTTGCAGGATCTTTTACCATAATACCTGGGATCCGTTGTCTCACTGCTTTGAAGAATGAAGAGATGGACACAAATGAGCAACAGGCAAGAGTTTATTAGAGTATAAGATTAGAAAGGAAGAATAGTAGGAAAGCTTTCTTTCCGGAGAGGGGACATTCAAAAGTGAATGCCCATGCTATAATAGGCAAGGGTATTATAAGGGGTTTTATAAGGGGTATTATAAGGGTTTTATAAGGTTTTGGTTAGCCCTCCCCTCGCCCCTGTTCCCTCTCAGGTCCCACCCTTATTGGCCTAATAGCTCTAGGTTCTGGGAGATCCACTTCTGATTGGCTCAATTCCATTGTGTGAGGGGTGGCCTAAGGCCATACTCAGGTCTTTTTGTCAAATTCCTGAGGGAAACCTGTAGGGGAGTAGGTGGGATTCGTTACATTCTTAAGAGGAAACTTAAGCCTGAGGGGGTTTGCTGTGGTCAGACACGGATGTCCAATATATGTGTTTTTCCCTACCCAGGGACCTCAGGTCCTATCCTTTCCTTCTCTGCCTATTTTATCCTATTTTTTTCCCCAGTCATATGAGGGGTGGTCCATGGCCATATAATTCCTTGCGGGTCATATGTTTTATGGCCTACTACTTATTTTTAGTTAGGTCTTTTGTCAAATTCCTGAAGGATGCCTAAAGGGGAGTAGGTGGTGTCTGTTACATTCTTAAGAGGAACGTTACCCCTGAGGGGGGGTTGCTGTTGTCAGACATTCCCAGCCTTGTTCCAAAATATGTGTTTTTCCTCACCCAGGGACCTCAGAGCCTAGTCTTTCTGTCTCTGCCTATTTCATCCTATCTTTTTCTATCATACCTGCAGCCACTCTGAGTAGGCCTAGGGACACTCTTGAGTGGTGTTTTCTCCTTTAAAAAAAGCCAGGACACCTTTGCATTTGGTTTATCTCCTCACTACAAACCATGGTTTCCCCTTTGTTAAAGAACAGAAATTCAACTGAGTAAATTTGAAGATCTAATTAGCCTTATTTAGTGATTCATGAATGGGAAAGCATCACATCTAGCAAGTAGGGGGGAGTCCAAGGAGCCATACAAAATAGAAGGTTTTTATAGGAAGGAGGGTGGGACAAGAATGTTATTAGCAGGAGAAAGGATTGTTGCAGGTAAGGTCACGGTCCATTAGGGAGAAAGGGCAGGAGTCTTACTAGGTAGATTACCTCATTATTCCTTTGGGGAATGGAAAGAGTTCATGTGACAAATTACCTCATTGGTGTTATCAGAAAATACCTGACTGATTAGTTAAGACTTTTATTTCTGGGAGAGGTTGAAACTACTAGAAGTTTAGGTAGTAAGCCCCTGTTTGGAGACTTAGCCTAAGTGACACCATTTTGGGCCTGTAATTTTCTTTTTAACACCTTTTTTTTTTTTTAAGTTTATTTATTTATTTTTGGTGGGGAGGGGCAGAGAGGGAAAGAGAATTCCCAGCAGACTCTGGGATAACTAACAGCGCTTGGTGCGGGGCTCGATCTCACGAACTATATCATGAACCATGAGATCATGACCTTGATCGATGGGATTTTGGGATGTTCGTGGGGGTTTGGAGCTGACAGCCAAGAAAGAATTCTTTAAGACGTCTTTGGTGCAAAAGGTGATTTTATTAAGGCACAGGGACAGGACCCATGGGCAGGAAGAGCTGCACTGGGGTTGTGCAGAGTGACTGCTTATACACTGTGGAGTTGGGAGAGGTAAAGTCAAGAGAAAGTTTCTTAAAGAGATTTTCCTATGCTAAAGAGGATTTACAGTTTACTGGAGGCCTAGGTATTGTCAAGCTAAGGTTGTTTTTCCCTCTAGCAAAGCATTATTAAGATAATAGGGAGTTCCTGGAGATAGGCTATTGATAAGATTGCCTTTTTCTTGTAATTTACTAAGATATTTGTAAACTGATGGAAACTCATCAGTTTAACTATTTGTTTTCTGTCCTTTCCTTTGTCCTTGGGTAGCCAGGAGTGTCCAAGAATATCACACATATCCCACCTGGCAGAGGTGGTGGTGAGGGGAGGGTTGGCTTGTGCTTTGCTCTTAGCTTGCCTTATGCTCCCTCATCAACCTGAGCCAAAATCAAGAGTCAGATGCTTACCTGACTGAACCTTCCAGATGCCCCTTTTTAACACTTTTCTAATCAACTACAACACATTGAAGTTTCAGCAGGGAGCTTGGGCTGTGTGCCAAGCAAGGGTCTTGATGTCTAATCTCTTCTCCCACATCTTCCACAACCTGTACCAGTAGACAACAGGTGGCTTCCCAAGAGTACCCTTCTTCCTGAAGAGCATCAGAGTATGCCACTGCATATGGAGTATTTTGAGCTAAAGGCTATTGAGAAACAGCAGATAGAGGAAAAACTCCAAAATAGAATATAAATTTTCCTTTTGTAAAGGACAGCTACATTTATAAAGGAAATTTCCATTTGTAAAAGGAAGCAAGACAGAGGAATACTTCACAACTCTTACCAACCTGCAAGCACTCAGTAAATCTGCATAGCAAATCTTACTAAACAATCTTCCCTACCCATACTTTACCAGGTCACCTTCTTATAACTTGCATTTTCCTTACCTCCTCTAATCCAAAAGGCTCAAACCCTGTTTCCTTTGTTTAGCCTAAAATGGCATATAATCCAAAATTCCAAGTACCACTTTGATTTGTTTATCTGTGAGTGTCCCCATATGTCTGTTCAATGCACATATTAATAAACTTGTTTGCTTTTCTCTTATTAATCTGTCTTTTGTTAGTCTCATGTTCAAGGCCCCAGCCAGAGAACCTAAAATATGTAGAGGAAAAACTATTTTTTCCTCTCTTATATTCCTTAATCTAAAGCTAGTTCCTTTCCCTTTCTCTGAGACAATAAAACAGTCCAAGCTTGAGGCACCTGGATGGCTCAGTTGGTTAAATGTTTGACTCTTGATTCTGCTCAGGTCATGATCTCACAGTTTTGTAAGTTGGAGCCTTGCATGGCTCTGCACTGACAGCCTGGAGCCTACTTGAAATTCTCCCTCTTTCTCTACCCCACCCCCTGTAAGTGTTAAATTGTAGTGTTGGGCTAACCTGTAGCCTTAAGAAATAACAGCTTTGTTTTAACACTGTAGATTAAGAGATAACAGCCTTGTCCTATCAATCAAGGGAACAAAAGTTCAAGGAAAATCAACTGGATTAGTGTTTGATTGGATTGGGGCAAGGGCATGTCTGAACTGTTTCCACCCCCATCTGGGAACTATTTCTTTGTTTGTTCCCAGGTGATGATAAGACGATGTGGTCGGCTATAAGAACTCTGTACCCGGCTGTTCGTGACCGCATTCTGGTCAAGAGTGTCCGTCCCGATCGGTTGGCCTTGCCTCTCATTGCAATAAACTTTTTTGTGACTGTCACTGATGCCCGTAGCATTCTGTTTTAGGAGTCGTGTGGATGCAACACTCCCACTTGCACTCTCTCTGTCTCTCTCAAAATAAATAAATTTATGAATAAAGAAAGAAAGAAAGAAAGAAAGAAAGAAAGAAAGAAAGAAAACAGTCCAAGCCTTGAAGTTAAGAATGTTTGTAAGAGAAGGAAACAGATTACAGAGAAAAGAACTATTTGGGGGAGGTATTTCTACAATACTAAACCAGTTACATCATCCTTTAACTAGAAAATTTGAGTGTTCTCCCACCTCACCCCTGCCCATCTTTTTTTAAATTAACTATAGAAAATGAAGAAGCTATACAATTTTATACAGCTGAGGTATAATATTTAAAATTTTAACCATAAACATTAGAGCTCAATATTAGGATGATAATGGTGATAATGACAAATAACAATGATGGAGTTGAGGAAAAACACAGAAAACTGGATTTGGCAGGAACCAAAGTTCAAGATAGCAGGCAGTGAGTGAGTGATCATGGGTAGGGGGTTGGTATGAGTTGAGCCCATAAATACGGGTGTTAGGAATAAGCCCATCAACCCAATCAAAGGAGGGATGCAAAGACTCAGAGCACAGTGAAGTGAGGCTTTAAGCAACATTCTTGCAAAAACAGGTGTCTGATGGACAAGCATACTCGGGGCAGTTACAGCAGACAATTTATCTCCTAGCATGGAAGCCCCTTCCCTGGTTCCTCATTGGCTGAGTACTACAGAGGTTACAGCCTTGTCCGGATATCGCCTATGCCCACATAAGGTAAAAAGTAGTCTGATTGGAACAAATGTACGTTCCCTGAGGTGACACAAAGACTTTCAGTCCCTTCTCCCTTTGTTCTTTAGCTCAAGCTCATTGCAAAGCCTGCAAAAATAAGCCTGCGAAACAGAGACAGGAAGAATAATCAGGAAGTGAATTGTCTAAGGTTTTGGGACTCCATTGTGTGTCGGGGGGGGGGGGGCGGGGTTCTTACATATTTCCAATAGGTTGTAAACCTATTGTTAATTAGACAGCAAAGCTTTTATTTGGCATTTCTGAAAATGATTCATCTCCTTTACTTCTCACAATAGGCAGGGAAGGGGACACGTGGGATGTGCTCTTCTAGGCACTCCAGTGCTATCAGGGCTTTTCTGTTCTGGTGTTTGGAATGTTCTGGTCATTGCAAAATGTCTTCATCAGTGTCTCAAGGAAAGGCATTAAGAAATAAACACAATGCTTGGGTGGCCTGGGTGGTTCAGTCGGTTAGGCATCTGATTTCGGCTCAGGTCATGATCTCGCAGTTTGTGAGTTCAAGCCCTGCATCGGGCTCTGTGCTGACATCTCAGAGCCTGGAACCTGCTTTGGATTCTGTGTCTCCGTCTCTCTCTTCCCCTCCCCTGCTTGTGCCCTCTCTCTCAAAAAGAAATAAACATTAAACAAATTTTTTTTTAAATAATAAAAATTAAAAACAAAAGCACAATGGGTTAAAGTTAGAGCATGAGTCAGCAGCAGTCTTGTCTATTTCTGGTTTTAACTATTGGGGTCTATAATTGAGCAAGAGGTCTTGTTGACATTCCCTTTTCCTGTTCTCTCTCCTTTTCCATGACCTTGTTTCATCACTTACTTCCTGAACTAGGAAATCTTCAAGTTGTCTCTCCCTTGGATACGATTCCATCCTAACCCATAAATATGAGCGTTTCCCCGTTATGTATTTATGTACTTCTGTACCTATCATCTTAGAATAGAATTCTGAACCTACTGCCTTTACTCCTCAGTCCAATGCAATCCAACTTTTATTTGTACCACTGTGCTGAAATATTTTTTAATAAAGATTGTCAATGACTTCGTATCTTTCCAAACCAATCTTTCCTCTTCTCATGCTGGATTTCACTACAGCATATACTCCCTTGATGATCTCACATATTTTAGTGGTGTACCACCTCCTGTCCACTGATGCCTCCCAAGTCAATCTCCAACTAGCTATCAGTTGTCTTCACCTAGGTATCCTACAAGCATCTTATTCATTAAACTGTTGTATATCTAAAACCGAACTCGTAATCCTCCATATTTCTTGTGTTCCCTGGCTTAGTTAAGGGTTAATATGCCCTGGGCCTCTGCAGGAGGAGACCAACCCCGTCTCCTCTTCAGTTCTTCTTATTCCATTCATCCAATTGTTCACCAAATCCCTTTTCTCCATCCACAATCCACTGCCTTACATTACTTTTTTGCATTTCTTAGAAAGCCCCACCTGTCATTAATCCCCAGTGATATCTCCAGTCCATGCACCCAGAGCCTGCTGAAGTTTTCACCAGAGACAACAAATCTGATAATGATATCTTCTACTCACCTTCTCCTCACAGGTTGCTCCCAGGTTGTGTTCAAACATCTTAGCATATTAACGGAAGACCTTTCACAATGTCATCACCGCAATCTTCCCAGCCTTATTTTCATGTGTTCCAGTCACCATAGACCTCTTTTCATCCCCCAAGCAAACTAAGTTCATTTGAACTCTGTGACTCTGACTTCAGGCACTGAGTGTTCTCTTTATTCTTAATCACAAAGCACAACATCTGACAAATTGTATCTCCTCAATCAATGTTTATTGGATGAATTAAGCACAAATCCTAGATGGTTGGTTCTTCAATAAGATATTGATTTTTAAGTAAAATAATTATAAAAGAAATGCCTCCTTCAAAAAAACTACTTTCTTTTTAAATTTTTTTTTCAATATATGAAATTTATTGTCAAATTGGTTTCCATACAACACCCAGTGCTCATCCCAAAAGGTGCCCTCCTCAATACCCATTACCCACCCTCCCCTCCCTCCCACCCCCCATCAACCCTCAGCTTGTTCTCAGTTTTTAAGAGTCTCTTATGCTTTGGCTCTCTCCCACTGTAACCTCTTACTACTTTCTTTTTTGGATGGGGGAGGCAAATAATTGCCTGGTGTCCTGATTTTTCCATCATTATCCCAGCCATGTTCAAGTCTTGTGTAATTCGTGTCAGGCTATCAAACTGACAAAGCCTTCCCCACTCTTCTGTAATATTTTTACTGTGTAGAGAAATTTATTCCTGACATCATAGTAAACATGAGTATCATACCTCAGTTTTTCCATAGATAGTGGTAACTAAAGCATGAACTACACCTCATAATAAAACCCAATGTAGGACTGTTGCCATAAATAGAGATTTAGATTAGTTAAACTGAGAAAGTCAGGTCATATGAGTTCCTATATTTGCAAGTTAATTTAGAAAGTATCAAGGGGAAGGGAGAAAAAAAACCTCTTAAAATTTACAAGAAATTCTCACCCTCATTGTCAAAATGGAAATTCCCAAATTTCTCCCACGTGTTCTTTCTTCTTTATCTCTGGTAGCATAAAAACACCTACCAGAAAATATTCTGAAACTGAAGAAGTATCTGGTATCATTGCCCAAACATGTAGTCACTTGTAATGATCAGTTATCTTCACTAACTGGTATCACTCACACGAAAGGCTCTGGTTTCTCTCCCTTTGAGTAACTGAAATTTCTAAACCTTTGCCGCAGCTTTGATTTCTGTACTCAGTGATATGGGATTAATAGCACCTCTTAAGAGATGTGAATATGTTGATGGTACATATAGTTGTATATACAGTTGTATAAAGCTGTTAAGCTGGTACAATTAAGCTGGTATCAAGCATGTATCTATAGACTTTGTCACAAAAAGCCATTTATTTATCATTTATTTTGTGTCAGTGCTTGGCACTGGAGATACAAATAAAGGAGATTCATTTCCTGCTCACAAAGAGTTTAGAGTCTAGTGGGTAGACTGACAAGTTAACATTGTGGACATTTAGTCGAATATATAATAGAATATATAATAGAAGTAGCCCAGAATGTTTTTGAATGCATAGGAGTGGCACAGAGGTCAGACCTTGGGAGTATTAGGGGAGACATCCTGAAGCAGGTCACTGCTGTGGTGAATCCATTCATCAAATAGTCATTAAACTACCCATGTCAAGCGCTGTTCCAAGCCTACGAATATAGCAGTGAAAAAAGCAGAAAGTCCTGTCCTTATGGAGTTTACAGTTTTGGAGAATATCCTGAAGGAAGTTTTCCAGATGAACAATCTAAAAAGAAAATGAACAATTTGTCTTTAAGGATTCATTATGCACAAGTGAGTATAGTTTAGGCACTAGAAAAATCTGGCTCACTTTGTAATTTCTGTCCTATTCAAAATGTGTTGAGAACATGTTGAAATTTCCTGCCTTTGTATACAGACGGGTGACTGCTTTCTGTACTTGGGAATAGGGCCCAGAATGCATTCACAACTCAGGGGTCCCTGCCACAATAAAGACACACACACACACACACACACACACACACACACACACACACACACACAGTGTGGGCCATTCACACAGCGACCAAGACTGAGTCATGACATCCCCATGGTGACAATATCCCTGTGCCAGAAGCAGGAACACAGGGAAGGGATTCCACCTAACCCCTAACCCCAAGAGCATGTTTTAAGTTTCTTCCTGATCATAAAAAGGAGACAACTTATATATAGTGCTTTTAAAAGAGATGGTACATGTTGGTATGTGTGCCCTTTTTTTCCAAACAATGGTAACACACATTCACTCCGATAAATTTATTGGACTTTTTCCAAGGGCTCTTGGAAGAACGATGGTGACATGCCACTTGGGTGGAAAGATCCCTGTGCCACTGCCATGCATTGAAAAACATGCTATTTTAATTCTAAATGTATTGAATTGCAGTGCTTCTTAGTCACTTTAGTTCTCCTGTGTTTATTGTTCATAGCAATGTTTGTTAACCTCTACCTGACTCTGTGAATCTGGAAATACCATGTAATGTCAACCTAGTTCAGATGAGTTAGGGAAGGTGGGAGACTCAAGTGAAGTAGATGTACATCCTAGTTAAGATAATGTGAGCTTCTATAGTAGAAAGACCCAGAAATCTTAAAAGCTTCAGTTTCTCATTTATGAAAAGGCCCAGAGAAGTGCTTCTTAATGGTGGGGTGTGGGGGTTTGGGTGGAGTGCATTGCTTCACAAAGTTGTTCAGGGACCTAGGTTGACAGTCTCAATCCATAACATGTGGCTTCCAAGGTCATCATGGGCACTGACATCTAGCCAGTTGATGGGGGAGGAGAGAAAGTAAAAAAGGCATACTCACTTTTTCACCCCCTGTACTGGAGAATGACTCACATCTTCCATTGGCAAGAACTAGTATGATCCCACCAGGAGGAAATGAAGTCCATGTCTGAGAAAATTCCTTCCCAGCAAGAGCTACACAACGAAAAAGGAGCAGGAACCTTCTTTCTAGGTGAACATCTAATCATTTCTGCCACAATATATGCTTTCTGGTTTTACAATATAATTTAGAAAAGCAATATGATCGTCATAGGGTGACTAATGAAGTGTGAGATTTTAAATATGAGATCTTAACATTGATCTAGGAGTAAATAAATGTAACTTTTAAACTTATTTTGGAATAATTTTACATTTACAGAAAAGTTGCAAAGGTGGCAAAGAAATTGAGATAATACATGACCCATGTGCTCCTAATAGTAACATCTCATGTTACCATCAGCTATGCTACAGGCTTTGTCCAGATGTCTCCAGTTTTTCCACTAAGGTTCCACTAAGTTTTCTGTTCCAGGATCTAATTTGGGATACCATATTGCATTTAGTCATCATGTCTCCTTTGTCCTAATATGGGACAGTTTTTCAGTCTTTTATTGTTTTTCATAACTTTGACACTTAGAAGGTACTAACCAGGTATTTTATAGAATGGCCTTCAGTTTGTTTTCTTATGATTAAACCATGGTGTGGGTATGGGTTTGGGGGAAAATACCACAGAGGTGATGTACCTTCTTCTTATCACATCATATTATTGTATGTGTATAATAATATATAGAGTATTAATTTATTACTGATTTATTATCAACTCTCATCACATTGTATTATTATATGTATATAATAATATATAGAGTATCAATCTATTACTGATTTATTATCAGGTTAACTTGGGTCATCTGGTTAATGTGGTATCTGCCAGATTTCCCCTCTGGTAGAGATACTTTATTTCTCTTCCATACTGTAGGCTTCAAAGGCACATTACTAAGTTCAGTCCACATTCAAGGAGAGAGGATACTGCGAATTTTAGAATGGAGAAATAATTCAAGTTTTTACTGCCTGTAGGTAAAAATATATACAATAAATAAAGACATGGTGAGGGAAATGGGATTTACAGTGCTAATTTTTATACTCTTTTATCTGGTATTAAAGAGCTGAGTAATGACAAGTGACCAAGTTGCTGAACTGTAATTTTTTTTGTTGTTTTTGCAAAAAATATGCTATATTTCTAGTAAAATAAATGGCCCTGATGCGGTACCCCAGCTTCTTCTAATAATAATGATGGACTAGGAAATTCAGACAAATGAAAAATCTGGGGAAATATAAAAACATCTTCCTAGAAGTATCAAAGATTTAACCAAATTATGAGGAGTTTTAGGGCCAACATCCCCCAAAAGAATAGAAATCCAGAGAAGTGAGCCTAGCTCTGGGGCTGTGTTTGCTTAGGACATCTGTTATCAGGAGAGGCCACTGAGCAGGGCTTTCAACTACCTTATAGGTTATGGTCAGGGTAATAAGTCTTGGAGGCCAGGGCTATGGAGCTGAAGGAATGGTGAAGAAGAAACAACCAGCCCTCATATATACCACAAGTCTGGCTTCAAGCTATCTGGGTGGATAGAAAACCTCAAGCCCTAAAATGATATTCAGATGATGCTGAATAGCAAGTGTCCCTGGTGCAAGTAAGAAGTAAACAGAATACTCACTGGAGAAAGCCAGTATCATTTAAGACCTAAAATGATTTCTAAAAATATTTCTAAAAATAATTTTTCAAATACAATATCTAATATTCAACTAAGATAACTTAATATGGTGCCTGAAAATGGGAACTCCAGGGATATAAAAGCACACTTTAAGAGGTAAACCAAAAGACTGCAGTTTGAGTTTGTAAATTATCATTACTTGGTAGAAGAAATAAGCCTCTTAAGCAAATTTAGCATATGCAAATCCAGATTTACAAAGGGGATATATGATGGGGTAATTTACAAGAGGATACATTATAGTATTACAAAGGTGGTATTTAGAAAAATGAATTTATACTCAGTTTTCTAGGAATATGGCCTATCAGACAACTGGGGACCTGAGATTTAGAGACACCATAAAGGGGACGTGATAACCAATATGGGAAGTATTACTTGTGGCTACATGTAAGAGAAAATTCCCTAAATAATAGTGTTTTAAGTAAAATGGAAGTTTATTTCTCTTTCATATAAAAGAAGCCTAGAGCTAGACAAAAATCAGGGCTGCCTCAGCACCTCCATAATGTCAACAGGGACGATGACACCCATCTTTTTGCTCCACTGTTTTCACTTACAGCTTCTTTCCTCAATGTCAATGACTGCATAGTCCAAGATGGCTGCTGGAATCTAGTCATCCCATTATGTTGCAAGTCAGTTTGCCTTGAGCAGCCTTCTTCTATCACATAACACTTATATGTTAATAAGTGGACAGAACCAAGTCACACGGCCACCCCTAGCTGCAAGGGAAGCTGGGAAATGTAATCCTTTTGTGTGGGGGCAAAATGTGTCCATTCTAAGTTGGGGATTTATTACTAAGGAGAAAGGAAAAACGGATGCTGCACTGGATAGCTAGTGGTCTCTATCACAACAGTGAAATAAGGGATCAAAACTTTAAAAGGAAGTATGCTAAAGTCTCAAGTAGTATTTCATAGGTATTATATAACATTAAAAATATAGACAGGTAAGATATAATGAATCTGTTACACACAGGTTATTAGAAGCAATGAAATTGACACAATACTTTCAAATAATTTAGGATGTTTACAGATTTTAAAATGTTCATCTTGCCCTTTGGCACAGCAATCCCACTCATGGAAATTTACCTAAAGGAAAAAAGAAATACCGAAACAACTGAGATGCTTGTAGAATGTTATTTAAAATAGGGAAGTACTTGGATTAATACACATGCTTAGTATTGGGGGCAGTGAAGTATAGTGCATTAATTCAATGGACAAATATAGAGTAATGAAAACCAGTAACCCAAAAATTATAATAACATGGAGTAGATATTTAATACATAAAGATGATAAAGCTACAAATTTGTAATTACAACTTGATTTTGAATATTCCTATGAGTAAGAACCAAATGATAATTAGGAAATTGGGAAAGTTGACTTGTTGGCAGAGAATTGTAGATGCTTCTCTATAGATGATTCTTATTTTATTTTATTTATTTATTTATTTATTTATTTTTTTAATTTTTTTTTTCAACGTTTATTTATTTTTGGGACAGAGAGAGACAGAGCATGAACGGGGGAGGGGCAGAGAGAGAGGGAGACACAGAATCGGAAACAGGCTCCAGGCTCTGAGCCATCAGCCCAGAGCCTGACGCGGGGCTCGAACTCACGGACCGCGAGATGGTGACCTGGCTGAAGTCGGACGCTTAACCGACTGCGCCACCCAGGCGCCCCTAGATGATTCTTATTTTTACTGTTAAATAATATTGTGTAATATTTTGAAATTTTTTTCAAATCCAATGTATTCATAAATACATAATAATAAAAGATAACTGCATATATCATAAGGAGTTTCTAAAATTTTAGAGCTTTGGAATTTGAAGAGTGAGACAGTTCCTCACAATGGATAGGGTTACAAGTTTTTGAGCCACATAGATCTGGATTCGAATTCTGCATCTCCATTAACTAGCTCCATGAATTTGAGCCTTATTTCCTCAGCCATAAAAGGGAGATGATACCTAAGTGCTCATGTGAAAATTATTTAGATCAGGAAGCATACTTTCAACAAATTGTGGTCACCAAGGAAGAATGTCTTCATCTTCAAAAGGTCAGTCTAACCAGATCCTTACTTTGAGTCAGTGTGGCTTTGACAGAGAGAAAGTCAGGAATTAATTCAAGGGGAGAAGCACAACTTTCATTAAAAATCCTAAAGAGGGCGCCTGGGTGGCTCAGTCAGCTGAGCATCTGACTTCTGCTCAGGTCATGATCTCACAGCTCATGGGTTCAAGCCCCATATGGGGCTCTTGTGCTGACAGCTCAGACCCTGGAGCCTGCTTCAGATTCTGTGTCTCCCTCGCTCTCTGCCCCTCCCCCACTCGTACTCTATCTCTCTCTCAGAAATAAATAAAACATTAAAAAAATTAAAAAAAAATCCTAACAGTGTAGAGAAGGGAAATTATTTTTTCCTCTTTTAGGTTCTTGGCTGGGTCTCTTTAATAAAAGACAGATTAATAAGAGAAAGACCAAATTTTATTAATATGTATATCTCATATACAGTTGACCTTTGAACAATGTGGGGTTTGGGGCACCAACCCCCATGCAATCGAAAATCCATGTATAACTTTTGACTCTCCAAAAACTTAACTACTAATAGTCTACTGTTAACTGGAAGCCTTACTGATAACATACACAGTCTATTAACACATATTTTGTGTGTATAGATATAATATACTCTACTCTTACAATACAGTGAGCTAGAGAAAAGAAAATGTCAAGAAAATTACAAGAATGCACCGCGCTCTATTCTTCAAAAGAAAAATCAGCATGTGAGTGGACCTGTGTAGTTCAAACCTATGTTATTCAAGGGTCAACTATATATGTGGGAGAAACTCAGGGATGGGTAACTCAAAGTGGCAGCTAGAACTTTGTATAGCATCTTAACAAGGGAACAATCAACCTAGAAATAACAGGACAGAGGGAAAGGGTTTTAGGCTTTCACGGGCAGAAACTGGGGGAAGGTAAATATATGAGGGGAAACCAATGGAGCAAAGTTTGCAGATTCCTCTGGTGGCACTTCTGGGCTGAGTTTAGAGCTATCTCCAGCAAAGGAAATTTATATTCTGCCTTTAGACAGAAAGGAGGAGTGTAGAGAAATTT
Source organism: Leopardus geoffroyi (assembly GCF_018350155.1). NCBI lineage: Eukaryota > Metazoa > Chordata > Mammalia > Carnivora > Felidae > Leopardus > Leopardus geoffroyi. The sequence goes on from NC_059341.1 coordinate 122,849,161, forward strand.
TCCTGTTTTTATTGCTGATTAATTGCCTTCAGCTCAAAATAATTATGTCAAAGAGGCATGTTTTGAAGTGACATATTCTGATTTCCTTCACCAGTAAGGTTGTTTTCCAGGACTTTTGCATTCCTATCATAAACTTTGCTATTCCAAGGAGAGGGTGTTTCATGATGTATGGTATGGAAGGCTTATAGAAAGGAAAGCAACACTGTGCTTCTCAGAGCTGCTTGACCCCATATGAAGTATAAATGGTCAGTTATAGTTATATACCTGTTTTAAATATATGCATGTATACGTACTTATTTTAAAAAACAAAATATCTATTACTATTATTGTCAGACAATTCTTATTGTGTTTGTATTAACAATGACTAGCCAATTGGGTTGCTTAAGCAACCATAAGCAATGAAAGGATAAGGTGATCAGTTGAGTTATATTTAATGTCATAATTTCTCTGCCTCAGGGAGGGTATTTTATTTAAAAAAAATTTTTTTTTAACGTTTATTTATTTTTGAGACAGAGAGAGACAGAGCATGAACAGGGGAGGGGCAGAGAGGGAGGGAGACACAGAATCTGAAACAGGCTCCAGGCTCTGAGCTGTCAGCACAGAGCCCGACGCGGGGCTCGAACTCACGGACCGTGAGATCATGACCTGAGCCGAAATCGGACGCTTAACCGACCAAGCCACCCAGGCACCCCAGGGAGGGTATTTTAAAATCAGAGAATCAGGGGCGCCTGGGTGGCTCAGTAGGTTGAGTGTCTGACTCTTGATTTTGGTCTCATGGTTGTGGGATCGAGCCCTTCAGTGGGCTCTACGCTGGTGCATGGATCCTGCTTGGGATTCTCTCTTTCCCTGTCCCTTCTCTGCTCGTGCTCTCTCTCTCTCTCTCAAAATAAATAAATATACATTAAAAAATAAATATACATTAAAAAAATCAGATGAATCAGTAGTAGAGTAGGGGGAAAAGGAGGGCATAGGGAAAGGGAAGGAAGACCAGGGAAGAGAGTGGTTTACAGAAAGCAGAAACCAAGGTGCGGATGTAAGGGGGGTTACCATGGATGACAGCTCTTCTGATTTTTAAAAGCCTTAATTTAAAGCCTCTGTTTTATTCAACATGGTGGTCACTCCTCCCACAGCCACAGTGATCTGACATACAGGGCTGTCCATATTCCTGTAATTTCCTCACTACCACAAAGCAAAAATGAAAACAAAAAGTGAAATAAAAATAATTACCAGGGCTCCTGTGAGATGGCCTCTTTGCCCACCTCTCCATTCTCTGCTTTACACTTATGTGAGTGCTTTTTCTAGTTCCATAAATATAAGCAACACCACTCTACGCATTTTCTCTTATTGCTTCCTTGGCCTGGAATGCTACTCTCCCCTTTCTTTGTCTGGTTAGCAATCTTTTACTTTCGAAAATTCTAATATCATCTGTCAGGAAGACTTCCCTAATACCTTTCTGAGCGCTGGCCTGCCAGTTCTGCACATGCCTCTTTTCCTTTTTAAAAAATATTCTATGTAATATTCCATGTAATTTTATTTAATTTTGATGTCAGTCTCTTAGGCGCCATGGTACTATTTAATCTTTGCATCCTGTCCCCTAGCAGGGTTTGCACCCAAGAAACATTTATATGACTGAAATGAACCCACGTTTGGTCCCCATGAGACCCCATGACCTCCGACACAGACCCCGGGCTCAGAATCTATAAACTATCCCTCAAAATCACCAGGGCTCACAAGTGCCTACAGGACACAAATTCTTTTCGCAGTGTTTGAAATGTATGAGGTCCCCATTACTCATCTTAGGTCATGGCTCCCAGCGTGGGCTAACCCTGATCCGTCAGCGGGGAAAGGGAAATCTAACTTCTAGGAAATAACTCCAGGTCTGCTCTAGGGGAAAGCAGAACTGTGACGCACAAGGAGCGCTTCGAGCCCCGCTTGAAGTCAGTCCGACCTGGACTCCCACGGGCCCCTCCACGCTCTAGGTTTCCTTGTGGGCAGCATCCAGGTGGGTGTCACGTCCGTGCCCCGTGAGTTGGCGAACGTCACCGTACTTCTGACCCGACCCCTGCAGGCAGCAGCAGCAGCAGCAGCAGCAGCTGCGGGATGGGGTGGGTGTCGCCTCGCGGGGGCCACGCTCTCCCCCCCCCGCGACGGCAGGTGGCCGTACCACGGAGGGGAAGCCCCTGGGGTTCGAGGCCCAGCATCCCGGAAACCCCGAGGGAAGAAGGAGGGCCCGGGAGGACCTGATCATTTCTCCCGAGTTGCTCAAGAGCTGCGGAGGCCGGGCCGGCTGGGACGGCCCCGGGCATCCCCGCCCTCCCGCGCCGACCCCCGCCGAGTCCGAACCAAAAGCGAAAGGAGTCCGGCGCCGCGAGGAGGTCGCCGCGCGCCTCCAAGCCCGCGGGGGCCGCCGTTTTGTGACTTCACCGGTTTCGCAACAAGCCCGGGCCGCCCGCGCCCCACCCACCCCCGGCCGGCCGCCTCTCCGCCCGTCGCCTCGCTGGGCTCTCCGCGCCTTCCTCCGTCCGAGGCCGGGCCTGCCCAGCCGTCGCGGAGCCTCCCGTCCGGCGGCCGCCGCCTCCGGACCAGCACGTGCGCGACTCCCGCGCCCTGCGTCCCGCGCCGCGCCCCGCTGGGCGCAGCGCCCTCCCGGCGGCGGCGCGATGCTGTGCTTCCTGAGGGGAATGGCCTTCGTGCCCTTTCTTCTGGTGACCTGGTCGTCCGCAGCCTTCATCATCTCCTACGTGGTCGCGGTGCTCTCGGGGCACGTCAACCCCTTCCTCCCCTACATCAGGTGAGGGCTGGGCGGCGGGGGCCCGAGGCCGGGCAGAGAGGGCGGCGTTGTCGCTGCAGCGGAAAGGGTCCCGACCCAGCCGTCCCGCGGACAGATCCAGGTCCGACGACGCCGGGGAGCGCGCTCCTGGCGGCTGGGACCGGTAGGGAGCCCGCGGGTGCAGAGCCCGGCGGTTCTGACTTTACCCTGAACACTGAACCCAGTGGCGTCGGGAGGGGCCCAGGACAGACGGTAGAACTTCCGACGGACTGTGGGACAGAATCCCTGGAAGATGCTTCTTGGGCGGTATTGAAGGAAGAATGGGTCCTGATGGATGCCATTTATTGAGTGTGTAAGAGGCAGATCCAGGTGTGTGCTAAAACAGCTCACATACTTCCTTCCCAGCATCCTCGTGATGGATGTCCGACTATTTTTCATACAAGGAAACCAAGTTTAAGCAGATGTTGAAATATCATCAATATGACACTGATGTCACAGTTAGAAATGATGGAAGTGGAATTCACGCCCAAGTCCGTCCCATGCTAAAAGCAACACTTTGCCACTTCCAAGGATTTGGGAGTCAGGCTTAAGCATTTCTGGATGGAGCTGCCTAAGATCCGTTTGGATACTGCACCCCCAAAGTCAGAGCCCTCAAATTATCAGCAGCTTATGACATCTTTTGTGTTGCCATTGTACCATTTTTGTTGTTGTTTGTTTTTTGGTTTTTGGGTTTTTTTTTGGTGAGTTTTGGCCTCTACCTTTCTTGAGGGTCACTTCGTTGGTGCCCGGGAGGTCTTGATCCTTTTCAAATGCTTCCCAGCTCTGTGCCGAGACCATGGCAATGGGCATTCCTTAAACATTAGAAGGATCCATCTTTATCCAAGTGGTGAGGTTGGATTGGTTGGTGAGGGAATAGTAAAGTTGGTGACAACCAAGGTTTGTTACCACTTGATGGTTATAGAGATGGTTATAGAGATTGTAGGGCCTCTCCCTCCTGCAGCCATGCTGAGTGGTGAGCAACGTTCTGTTATGTTTGTGGGCCAGGAAGGGGAAACAAAGAAGGTGAGGCAAGAGGAGACTAGAGTTTGAAGCAAAGAAGAAAGCAATGTGGAGACTAGTGCAGAAAAGCAAATCTGCAGTTAACGGTGGTTTTGCCCACTTAAGAAGTGTTCCATGCATCAAGGAGATTTTCCCATCAGGCCTTGCACCCTGTGGAAACCTGGACTGGGTTTCTTATGGCTCATCTCAGTCCCACATGGCATTGTCTGGTTTCTCTTGATTCTGAAGTGGGATAGATCCTCTTAGACTCCTGTAAAAGGGAAGAGTTTCTCTCCCTACAATGCTCTTTATTGAGAAAATAGTAGCTGTGTTTGTCCTGGATATAAAGGTCAGGAACAGATAATATTTGGTACTTATTGGTGAAGGGGTGAGAGGCAGAGCTTGAGTCTTTGTGGAGATGTCCGATGTAGTTGTGATTCATAGCACCCCAAGATGAACTTGAAATGGAAGACGTTCAGAAATGGGGAAATGAGCTGACAAGGCGAACCACTTGTGAGATGCTCAAATCACAGACAGTCCAAAGAGCAGGTGTCAAATTCAACAAGGAAAGGAAGCCTTCAGGAAAAGCAGGTTTACAGGAGAAAAAGGCTGAAGATGGTCACCTTGTTGCCGGAGCCAACAGCCTATAAAGCACTTGTCCACATGTGCTGGGGCGGAGGGGTGGGGGGCAGTTTAGGTTGTCTGCTCTCCTGCCTACTTGAGCAGCTAGAGCACTAGATCATCTCTGTCCCTCCTAGAAAACTAAGTCATTGAGGCAAAGGCAAAATTTAGATTAAGAGCAAGAAGTGATGGGAATAACACCAGATTTATCCATTTGGCCCCAGCAATGTTCGATCTTATCTCCTATAACTTATCTCTACTGTCTGTGTCTCCTGTTTTGCCTTACCCTCATTCCATCCACTTCCCTCCAAGCACACTGGCCCACCTTCCTGTGTCTTGATCATGTCAGGCACACCATCTCCTCATGACCTTTGCCTTGACTGTTCCTCTGCCAGATGGAGTACCTTCCTCCAGGTACTGTCAGGCTTTCTCCTTTACCTCCTCCTCTGTTCAAATATTGGTAAAGCCTATTGCCCTATTTAAAATTGCATGTGGGGGGCCTGGGTGACTCAGTCGGTTAAGCATCTGACTTTGGCTCAGGTCATGGTCTCTCAGTTTGTGAGTTTGAGCCGCACGTTGGGCTCTGTGCTGACAGCTCAGAGCCTGGAGCCTGCTTCGAATTCTGTCTCCCTCTCTCTCTGCCCCTTCCCCACTCATGCTCTCTCTCTCAAAAAGAAATAAACACTTAAAAAAATAATAAAATAAAATTGCACGCTAGTGTTGCTCATCCCCCATATCTAGTTTAATTATTCACCATAGCATCATCTATCATCTTGCAACAAACTATATGATTAACTGATTTTTTTAATGTTTATTTATTTATTTTGAGAGAGAGAGAGTGCGTGCATGAGCAAGGGAGGGGCAGAGAGAGAGGGAGAGAAAGAATCCCAAACAAGCTCCCTGCTGACCTGCTACAGGGCTCAAACTCATGAATGGTGAGATCATGATCTGAACTGAAATCAAGAGTCGGTCTCTTAACTAACTAAGCCACCCAGGTGCCCCTTAACTTTGATTATCAGTCTTCCCTCACTGGAATGTAAGATCCATGAAGGCTTTTGATATTTGTTGAATTCATATTTCTTGGGCATTCGCTATTGATATTGTTATTTTTTTCCCCTAGGGCAATATCCCTTTAGAGATGATAAGGTCATTGGTCATTGATCAGCGATATGGATGTATTCAAGATGATCCCCTTTTACATGATGACATTGTTCAACCAATCTGATGTTCTGGAATTTCTTAACAACGTTGAACACTTTAAGAGCCATTGCATTTTAAATAAGAACCATAATCCTGGGAGGGCCGCTTTCCAATATGACATTCAAACAGCTTTCTCATCACAAATCTTCTTGTAACATTGTTATTCTTCAGCATATTGGTTAAATGAGCAAATAGCTCTTAGACATATAGAAAGATGCTCAGCCTCATGAATGGGATAAAAATTCAAATTAAAACTCACTGATGTCATTTTTCATGATTGGATCAGCAGAAAACTAAATGCTTGGTAACATTGGTATTGATATTGGTGAGACTTAGGGGAAACAGGCTTTCATATGTGTTGGTGGGAATGTAAATAGATTCAGTCTCTATGGAGGCACTTGGCATCTATCAAAATGACAAAAATATATCTGCAAGGGTACTTATAGCATTACTTTTAATAACAAAAGGATGAAGCAATGCAGATTTCCATCAGGGAGGACTGGCTAAATAAATATGGTTTATCGAAAGAATACCTCAAAGGAAAGCCCTCTCTATATAGAATACCTTTTTTTTCTTAATTTTTTTAAATTTGTTTTTATATTTTATTTATTTTTGAGAGAGAGAGAGAGTGTGAATGGGGGAGGAGCAGAGAGAGAGGGAGACGCAGAATCTGAAGCAGGCTCCAGGCTCAGAGCTGTCAGCACAGAGCCTGATGTGGGGCTCAAGCTCATGAACCGTGAGATCATGACCTGAGCCAAAGTCGGACACTTAACCTAACTGACTGAGCCACCCAGGCACCTCATCTTCTTTTTTTTTTTTTTTTTTTTTTTTTGAGAGAGAGAGAGACAGAGTGTGAGCAGGGAAGGGGAAGAGAGAGAAGACAAAGAATCTGAAGCCGGCTCCAGGCTCAGGGCTGTCAGCACAGTGTCCCCCATGGGGCTTGAACTCACGAACCGTGAGATTATGACCTGAGCCGAAATCAGATGCTTAACCGACTGAGCTACCCAGGCGTCCCTAGAATACTCTTTTTAAATTAATACATTGGTATGCAAAAATCTCCAATACATTGTTACATGGAAAAAAGCAAGATGCAGAGCAAAATATGCCACTATTAGTGGGGTGGGGGTGAGAGAAGTTAGAGGGTGGAGGGAGTAATAGTGTATGTTTGTATTTGCTTGCATAAAGAAACTAATAAAAGTGGTTTGTGTATGATCGAGGGAGGAGGTCCTGGTCACTTAGAGTTTAGCAGTTGGAAAAGAGAGTGGGAATAAGACCTTGTGCCACCATTTTTAAATTAATCCTCTTATTTTGAGATAAATGGAGATTTCCATGTAGTAATAAAACAATAATACAGAAAGATCGCAGTTTTTACCCAGTTTCTCCCAAACGTAACATTCCCATACCTGGCATGCCTTATTTTATGTATTTATTTTTTAGCTACATGGCTTGGTTTCCTACCGAAAATCGAATTAGAAAGATGTGATTCAAACAACCACTAAATTTAACAAGCTGGAATAGCATAGTGCAATGCTTCTGTATTATGAAACTATTAATGCAAAGATATCAAAACTGAGGACAAGTTAAAGTCAACCTCAAAGGATTAGTTTAAATTTTTACAAGGCCACACCCACATTCTTGAGCACAATCATGCTTAATTTGTTATAGTTTCTTACATTCCCTTTGTAACCAAATCTCGCAGGCTATCGTGAATCAACTTTACATATTAATTCCTTCCAGCCAATAAGCCACTTTCTTTTATTTATTTTTTTATTTTAAGTGTTTATTTATTTATTTTGAGGGAGAGAGAGAGAGAGAGAGAGAGAAGACAAGCAGGGGAGGAGCAGAAAAAGAAGGAAAGGGAATCCCAACCAGGCTCCATGCTCAGTGTGAAGCCTGGCTCAATTTCATGACTGAGAGATCATGACCTGGGCTGATATCAAGAGTCAGATGCTTAACCACTGAGCCACCCAGGTGCCGCCCCAAGCCACTCTCTTTTACATCTTCTTTGGCCTGTGTTTCATGCTTCCAGAGTATTCTCTAGCTCTTTATTTTCAAAGTTTTGCCAGTTCTGCATCCTGGTTGCTTTTTATTAACCTAATCTCACTTTTTGTGCAAGTACTGTTTGCTGAGTAGATTGTGGCCTTTGGCCACTCCCATTGTTCCTCGTCACGACCACAAACCTACTCAGGGGTTGGTGGCAGAAAACCGGGTCACCTAGAATTAAGTCACCTTAAAAGGGAGACCAAAATGGCATAGTAAACAAAGGAAAAGAGGTTGGGTATTTAACTCCAAAAATGAATCTAAAAATTAGGGAAATTATCTTACCTTTCACTTGGTTAACAATCACAAAATTTAGGTCATAATCACAGTTAGGTGCTAGTTCTAATAATGAATAAAATTCATTATAATGAACACATTTTGTAATAACAAAACAATGAAAGGACAAAATTCTTATAATAAACAAAAATCTTAAAATGATTCAGGTGTGGATTTTTTAAATGAATGATATATACTTTTTCCAAGAATAGTCTTATGATTGTGTGTTATAAAGTCCTTGATTTCACTTTTGTCTTTTGAAGGGACATATGAAGAGGTTCATTTTTGCAGAAATGTTTTATGACTTCAGTTTCCCCAATGACCATTCTTTTTTTTTTTTCCAATGACCATTCTTAATCTGCATGTAAGGAAATTGATCCTGATTATTGTGTTTTTCACACAAAATATGTTTCATGAGGGTAGAGATTTAGAGTGTGTTCATTGTTGCTTCCCTACCATGTATGACAGTGTCGGACACGTAGTAGGTGCTTAGTAAATATTGGTTGACCACCAAGATAATTTACCCCAGATGGGCCTGCTTTAGTTGTGCCTGTTAATCTTGTCAGCTTCCCTTCAATTGTTAACTGATTCTGCCAGTGCTCACTGTTCATTAACTTGGGCTGCTGTTCTAGCTGTTCTCCAACACGATTTCTGTCAACTTCATGAAATTCTGCATGTTTTACAGGATTTGCAAGTGTAGTTTGACTTACACTGTTGAATATTTACTATCTTTGATAATCATACAGAGAAAGGAGCAGAGCGTGGTGGGTAAGGGAACAACTTTGGAGCAGGCAACTTTGGTTAGAATACAACTCCACCATGTGTCCCAACTATAGGACCTTGGATTGGTTAATTGAATTCCCTCTGCTTTTCTCTGGGTTAATAATAGCACCCCCTCATAAGTTAACATGTGAACTCACTTAGAACTCATTAACACCCTGGTCCAAGAACAAAAGTTCTCTGTAAGCACTTAATATTGTTAGTATTATCAAGGGACCAGTCCACAGTAGTCTGGATAGATGCTAGTGTTAAGTAGGAAGGGACATTTGGTTGAGGGCTAATTTTATAAGTAGTAGGCTTATTTGTGATTATAGCAGAAGTTTTCTTTTTTTAAATTAAATTTAATTTAAAAAAAAATTTTTATTTATGTAGGTAATCTCTACACACAACATGGGTCTCAAACTCACAACCCCGAGATCAAGAGTTGCATACTCTATCCACTGAGCCAGCCAGGTGCCCCTATAGTAGAAGTTTTCTTAACCAACTTCTATCAACTTGCTGGGTTAACTGATCACCTCATTCTCTGAAAAATACACTGACCCGAAGCCACTGGTCCCTGAAAGTCTTTCCCAGTGCTGACCACTCTCTGGGTGTCTTGCTGTCTTCTCTCACCTGTTTTTTTATATACTTATTTAATACCAGCTGTGTTTGTTTCCAAATGTGTTTTTGCCAGCTATATGTATATATACATACACACACATATATATATATATATATATATATGTATGTATTCACACACATATAAATAAATAAATATATATATTTTACATACTATTTATAAAGTAAATAAAAATATATATATATTATTGTAATTGTGTGATTTAACTCAACCCATATAAACTGTTGGTCTGTAAATGCAAAAAAAAAAAAAGAAATCTAATTTTTAAAAAATTTTTTTAACGTTTATTTATTATTGAGAGACAGAGAGAGCAGAGCATGAGCATGGGAGGGGCAGAGAGAGCAGGAGGCACAGAATCTGAAGCAGGCTCCAGGCTCTGAGCTGTCAGCACAGAGCCCAACACGGGGCTCGAACCCACGAACCGCGAGATCATGACCTGAGCCAAAGTCGGACACTTAACCGACTGAGCCACCCAGGCGCCCCAAAAGAATTCTAATTTTTAAGAAAACTCAGTTGAATGCTTTGGGAAGATTCAAAAGACAAAAGTTGTCAAAAAATTACAGTCTGTTTAGTAGTGTTTATGACAAATGTAAAGATTTACAAAAAACGATTAAAAAAACCCTTAGGATTCTGCACTCAAATTGCTTCAAAAGTATCTTTAAGATCTCCTCCCACTTTAAAGAGACCATAGCTAGAAATGCAATGATTCATAGCAGATGTGGCTCATATGCCAGGAAGACACACAGTGGAGTGGTACTCACATAACAGTCTTGGCCTATGTCAACAGGTGTGCAAATAAATGTACATACATTTATATGCTTGTGGTGTGTGTGTGTATCCACATAATTTTTATTTCTACCTACATAATTTTTGATGACTTTATGCCTAAATGGCTTTTTTGATTGCTAACTACATTGAATTTCAGGCAATGGTGACTTTCGCTTCCATTTCAACCAAAATAATGGGGACTGGGATAATAAATAATCAGATAATGAGGTCTGTGTGTATAAAGGCACATATTCTGACATGATGTTAATGATACTTGAGTCTTTACAGTGGAGTGATTATTACTTCATAGTATCTCTAGGCCATGGTGTCATGAGGATGAAAAAGCAGGCGTGCCATTGAAAACTTTTAGCTAGAAAAGTATCATCCTTGAAATGATAATTTATAGTTTCACATTTTCTTCAAAAAAAGCATTACCCAAATTAGTTAATCCTAAGCATAGTAAAAACAGTGAAGATCCCAAACTTTCACAGCTCCAGAATTAATTGAGGTGATGGATGCAGTGTTGTTCAGCTTCTGAATCAACTATAAACATATGTAATTTCTCCTCTGTTTAAGTTTTCCATTGTCATTTGATGACATAAAATTCTTTTTTTTTTCATTGAAAAATAAAATTGTGAATGTTTTTCTTCTGTTATTCTCACTTCTAAAACGTCAGTAAAGTATTGCTCAGAAGTCCGACCTCTGTAAGGCTGACAGCTTGTAAGGTCTCAATTTCAACTTAAAAAATAGAGAGTGCTCTACTCAACATTTCTCTTTACCTGACAGTAATTACATTTCAGTCCATTAAGTGTATGTATTGTAGACATAGTGCATGCCAAGGATAACTTACTAAAGGCTCCAGAAGAAATAGCTGATGCAAACCTGGCTGTAGATATGCAGCACCGTAAACTCACATGGAAATGATAGGTTTTCATAAAAAGAAATGTAAGTGGGGCTCCTGGGTGGCTCCTGGGTGGCTCAATCAAGAATCATCTGACTCTTGATTTCGGCTCAGGTTATGATCTCACAGTTATGATATCGAACCCTGCATCAGGCTCTGTACTGACAGCACAGAGTCTGCTTAAGATTCTCTCTCTCCCTCTCTCTCTGTCCCTCTCCCATTCATGTGAAGGCATGCATGTGATCTCTCTCTCTCTCTCTCTCTAACATAAGATTCACAGCAGAGTAGAGTTCCTAAGTTGTGTCCATTGAAATTAGCTCTAGGGGCACCTGGGTGGCTCAGTTGGTTAAGCGTTCAACTATTGGTTTCAGCTCAGGTCATCATCTCACGGTTTGTGAGTTTGAGCCCTACATCGGGCTCCGTGCTGACAGTGTTGAGCCTTCTTGGGATTCTCTGTCTCCCCCTCTCTCTGCCCCTCTCCTGCTCTCTCTCTCTGCCTCTCTCTCAAAAATAAATAAATAAACCTAAAAAAAATTTAAAGAAATTAGACAGCTCTAGATGCATGGCTTGGCTTTCCTATGTACTATCCATGTGACCTTGAGTGAATTACTTTTCTAAGACTCAGCTTCCTCATCTTTAAGTTGGAGATAATAAGTACTTTCCTTATGAAGTTGTGAAGACCAAATAAGATGTGCCTGGCTGAGTGTGAGTGCTGAGGAAATGTTAATTTTAAAATTTCTTATGTAATATTAGTAGCTGTAATACAAGCAGGGGTAGTTTTCTAAAGACTCCTCTCGGAAAACTTCCCAAATCTGATGTCTTATCACCTCCGGTTTCATTACCATCCTGGTCTGAGCCACTGTCATCTCTTGACAAACTACTGAAATAGCTTTCTAACGGTCTCTTTGGTCCATGCTTGCCTCTCTTCAGCCTTTTCACAACATCCTTTAAAAACATCAATCAACTTCATATCACTTCCCTGTGCTCAGCTCTCAATGGCTTCTCATCAACTTAGAATAACAGTCAGAGTCCTTACCGTGACCCTGGGGCTCTCCGTGATGCCCTCCCCCATATACACACATGTTCTTGCTCACTCCCCTCCAGCCACACCCGCTTCCTTGCAGCTACTGACATATTGCCACCTTAAGGCCTTTGACTTTATTGTTTATCTGCTTGTAAATTTCCTGGCCCAAATATTCCATTTCATCCAGACCTTTGTTCAAGTAGCCTTCTCAGATTACTCTGTCTCAAGTAGGCACAGCACCACTCTCTCTCGGTTTTCTTATCCAACTTTCCTTTTCTTCATAGCATTCATCACCCTGGACATTTTTTTAAAACAGATCTAACCTATTTTTTTTAAGTTTATTTTCATTGAGAGAGAGAGAGAAAGTGAGGGAGGGGCAGAGAGAGAGGGAGACAGAATCCCAAGAGGTTCTGTGCTGCCCAATTGGGGGCTTGAACTCATGAACCATGAGATCATGACTTAAGCTGAGGTCAAGAGTCAGATGCTTAACCAACTGAGCCACTCAGGTGACCCAATTAAAAAAAAAATTTTTTTTAATGTTTATTTATATTTGGGAGAGAGACAGAGGCATGAGCAGGGGAGGGGCAGAGAGAGAGGGAGACACAGAATCTGAAGTAGGCTCCATGCTCTGAGCTATCAGCACAGAACCCGACGCAGGGCTCGAACTCACAAACAGTGAGATCACGACCTGAGCTGAAGTTGGAGGCTTAACCGACTGAGCCACCCAGGTCCCCACCCCCCCCCACCCCCCCGCCTCCCCGCCCCGGCCTTTGTTTTAAGAGAGAGAGAGAGAGAGAGGGAGGGAGTGTGAGAGAGGAGTGGGGGAGGGGGCAGAGGGAGAGAATCTTGAACAGGCTCCATGCTCAGCATAAAGCCAACACAGGATTCGATCCCACAATCTTGGGATCATGAACTGAGCCGAAATCAAGAATGGGATGTTCAACCCACTGAGTCACCTAGGCACCCCCACCCTAGACTATTTTTGTTGCCCTCCACAGAATGTAAGTTCCATGAAGGAGGAACTTTTTCTGTTTTATTTGTCACTACATTCACCATGCCTACAAAATTGCTGGTTGGGTTGAAGGCAATCAGTAACTCTGTGTTAAATCAGTGTATCTTTGAATTTTTTGTTAGTTGATAAGCTTCTTGAAGGTTAGTTATGTTTTTTCATCTTTGTATCCCCATCACCTGGCACCATTCCTGACCTCTAAGAGATACTTAACAATTAAAAAAAATGTTGTGAACAAAGAGGATGAACAATTAATAGAAAGGGGAACAATTTGCATGTGGGTGGGGTGAGAAGAGAGCAAGTTGTTTGCTTTTATGAGTAGGAAATTCTTTTGGAGTTTAAAAATGGTTGATATAGGGGCACCTGGCTGGCTTAATCCGTAGAGCACGTGACTCATGATCTCAGGGTTGTAAGTTCGAGCCCTGTGTTGGGCAGAGAGATTACTTAAAATAAAATCTTTAAAAATAAATAAATAAAATAAAAATGGTTAATATAGCTGTATGGTGCCTCCCACTCTAGAATAATCATGAGCAAACACAGCTGCTAAAAGTCCTAACAATTAAAAATATCTAATAAAATGTAATGACTTTATTATCACACTTCTTTCCTTCAAATGTTATATTTAAATATTGTGAAGATAAAACAAGTATGGTCTCCTTTTTATTGGTGCATTTAGTGTCTTCAGGTTCTAAGTCCTGATCAGTTTACCAAAAATGGGCCTAGAATTTTAGGGCAGTCTAATAAACCTCATTCTGGGCAGATAATTTTGTGCATTATCAGCATGTCAGTTCCCCAGATAAACCGTGACCCCAGACTTTGGAGTGTAGCTCGGCTTATATTATCATGTAGTTCTTCTTTGCATTGTTTTCACTCCTCTCAGCATCAAGTGATTATGCCCTGGTATAGCATCATAAATTAGTCTGGAGAAGGATATTAGACAAACAACTTGGAATTTTCCATGGTGAACTTAATTTGTAGAAATGTAAATACAGGAAATATAGATGTAAACTGATTACTTAGACACAATCCTAATCTAGAAACAACCAGCTACACACAACAGCCTCAAGAGCTTCTAAGCCTCATGCAAATGAACAATTACTTTCTGTCCTGGTTGCAGCTTCCAGGAAGTGCCTCATTTACAAGGAAGCATGTGAGGAGGAGCTGGGACCTGGCAGGGCCAGAACTCTGTTGCTTAAGTCATGAGGTACAGGACTATGTGGTGGGAATTGGGTGGGGAGACTATCAGGTAGGGTTGGGAGGCAGTTGGTTTCACCTCTTACTCATTCTCCAGTTTCCTGAGTCAGTACCCAAGTATAGCTGTGCTGACCACTACCTCTGCCTTTGTGCAATGAGATCATTTAGTTTGAGCTTAAAAAAATAAAAAATAAAAATGTAAAGAGTCTACCCATAGTTTCTCTTGGTACCCCTTGGTGTTACACTCATCTGGATTCCAATATCAGGCAGAAGATGTGATGCAGTATTTATTAATGATGTCACATATTAGCTCAGAGACTGAAAGACTTAAAAGAACATTTTAAAGTAAAAGAGCGTAGCGGCGCATGGATGGTTCAGTTGGTTAAGCGGGCCAACTTCAGCTCAGGTCGTGATCTTACAGTTTGTGAGTTCGAGCCCCACTTTGGGCTCTGTGCTGACAGCTCCGAGCCTGGAGCCCTCTTCGGATTCAGTGTCTCCCTCTCTCTCTGCCCTTCCCCTGCTTGCACTCTGTCTCTCTGTCTCTCTCAAAATTGAATAAACATTAAAAAAAATTAAAAAGAACAAACCAAATAAGTATATTCCTTTAAAATTTTACTGGATAATGTCCCTAAAAACATGAAAATTTAATTAAGAGTAATAATTAAAAATGAAAGATGGGACGCCTGGGTGGCTCAGTTGGTTAAGCATCTGACTTTGGCTCAGGTCATGATCTCATAGTTCGTGGGACTGAGCCCCACATTGGGCTCTGTGCTGACAGCTCAGAGCCTGGAGCCTGCTTCGGATTCTGTGTCTCCATCTCTCTCTATCCTCCTCCCCCATTCACAGTCTGTCTCTCTCTCTCTCAAAAATAAATAAGCATTAAAAAAAAAAAAAGAAAATATAAAGTAAAAGAGCCTTTCATTTTTATTAATGATAATGGGCAACCACTACTATTTTTTTTTAATTAAAGTAAAATTAACATACAGTATTATATTAGTTTCAGGTGTACAATATAATGATTCAACAATTCTGTGCATTCCTCAGTGATCACCAAGATAAGTGTACTTTTTATCTATTTTGCCCGTTCCCTCACCCTCCTCCCCTTTGGCAACCACCAGTTTTCTCTCTGTAGTTAAGTTTGTGTTTTTGTTTGTCTCTTTTTTCTTTGTTTGCTTGTTTTGTTTCCTAAATAACATATATGGATGAAATAATATGGTATTTGTCTTTCCTTTATTTATTTTACTTAGCATTAAAGCTTCTAGGTCCATCGATGTTGTTACAAATGGTAAAATCTCATTCTTTTTTATGGCTGACTAACATTCCATTTTGCATCATTGTGTGTGTGTGTGTGTGTGTACCACATCTTTATCCATTCTTGTATTGTTGGACACTTGGACTGCTTCCATATCTTGGCTATTGTAAATAATGCTGCGATAAACATAAGGGTGCATATATTTTTTTGAATTAGTGTTTTCATGTTCTTTGGGTAAATGCCCAGTAGTAAAATTGCTGAATTATATGTTAATTCTATTTTTAATTTTTTGAGGAACTTCCATACTGTTTTCCACAATGGCTGCACCAGTTTACGTTCCCACCAACAGTACATGAGGGTTCCCTTTTCTCTACATCCTCACTAACACTTGTTATTTCTTTTTAATTCTAGTCTTTCTTACAGGTTTAGGGTGATTTCTCATTGTGTTTTGATTTGAATTTTCCTGATGATGAGTGATGTTGAACATCTTTTCCGTTTGTATGTCTTTTTTGGAAAAATGTCTATTTAGGTCCCTAGTTTTAATCAGATTATTATTTTTTTTGTGTGTGTTGACTTGTATAAGTTCTTTATATATTTTGGAATATTAACCCCTTATGGGATATATCGTTTGCAAATATCTTCTCTCATTCAGTAGGGGGCCTTGTTGTTTATTGATGGTTTCCTTTGCTGTGCAAGAGCTTTTTATTTTGGGGTAGTCCCAAGTAGTTTAATTTGGCTTTTATTTTTAAAAGTTCTTAGAAATGTCAGGGTGCCTGGGTGGCTCAGTGGATTAAATGTCTGACTTTTGATTTCGGCTCAGGTCACACATAATCTCATGGTTCAAGAGTTCAAGCCCCATGTGGGGCTCCGTGCTGACGATGTGGAGCCTGCTTGGAATTCTCTCTTTCTCCCTCTCTCTCTCTCTGCCCCTCTCACTCTCTCTCTGTCTCTCAAAATAAATAATCTTAAAAAAAGAAAGTTCCTAGAAGTGTCACATTTTCGTTTGCTGCTTAGACAGTTTTCTTGAAATATCTTGAGCGAAATTTCACCATACGTAGTTAGGTACCGTTTTGTCACTTAAGGGAAATAAATCACAAACTGACCATTCTTACCTGATAGATTGGGGAATTTGTTACTCAGATTGTATCTAACACATAGTATGTGTCCCTTAAATATTTTGTTGATGAGCAGATAAATTTCATGGTTGTTTGTGGAGCCAAATAAAAAAAATTTTTAAAGATGGTTGCATTTAATCAAGCAATGGTTATGAATGCGGTGCATTAATATTTTACTCCCGTTTTTGTAGTATGGTCACTGCCTATGTCGTAGTGCGAAGTTTAGGAATGTAGGCCCATTGATACTCACGTACTGATGGTAGGTGCTGTGGACTCAGTAATCCTGAAAGAAAATCAGATTAATTATGGTAGTAAATATTTGTCAAAAATGTTTTACAATTCAATTATGGTATTTAAGGAATTACGAGCTCTTGCCTAGTTTACACTTTCCTGGTGTACAAGAAGGGCATGATGATCTCTTTTCATTACCAACATGGTTCATTCTCATGGTGTGCTGGAGCCAGCTGATATGTGCTCCTGGGAGCCAACCGTGTATATTTCTTCCCAGTTCAATGTTTAATAACCTACGTTTTGGTAGCTTGAACTTTGACTTGTTGGCAGCATTTACACCATGGAAATTGGCCTATGCTACAAATCAGACTCCCTCTGAGCAAGTTGTTAAATATTTACCAGCATACCAGTGTTCATTCTCTACCCCCACTGCCAATCCTTCTAATTTCTTCATTCCTTGCCTGCTTTAGAGCACACGGGAGACAAGGAAGTCAAGGAGTCAGATATCTGGATTGTATTAAAAACAAAATTTAACTGAACAAAAATTTAAAGATCTTATTAGCTTTATTCATGGATTCATGAATCAAGCAGCATCCAGTCTAGCAGACAGAAAGAAGATCTGAGAGGGTGCCTTTGTGGCTCAGATAGTTGGGCTATTCGGCTGTTGATTGCAGCACAGGTCTTGATCTCAGGGTCATGAGTTCAAGACCCGAGTTGGGCTCCATACTAGGTGTGAAGCCTAATTTAAACAACAACAACAACAACAACAACAACAAAAAACAAACGGAACTCTGAGGAGTTGTACAAAATAAAAGACTTTTATAGACAGAAGGGAGCAGGAACAAGGAAGTTATACTGGGCAAGAAGCCAATTGGTTATTGCAAGGTTACTTTCCTTACACGGGAAGACAGGGGTCTTATAAGGCAGATTATGCAACTTGCTGTTCAGATGATTCCTGAATGACTGGTTTAAGATTCCATTTCCAGGAGAGCTGAAACTGTAAATAAGTCTCAGTTTGGTGACTTGGGGCTTAGCATGAGCAACTCCATTTTGGGTCTATTGTTTTGTGTTTAATTATTGGAATATAGATTCCTCTCCTTAATAACTCTGTGGCCTTGAACAAGTTCTGTAACCTCTCTAATACCAGTTTCTTCCTTAGTAAAATGGGGTTGAAATAAGACTTACCTCAATGGTCATCTGGGTGGCTCAATTGGTTAAGCATCTGACTTCAGCTCACATCATGCTCTCACAGTTTGTGAGTTCAAGCCCCACATTGGGCTCTGTGCTGACAGCATGGACCCTGCTTGGATCCTCTGTCTCCCTCTCTCTCTGCCCCTCCCCTGCTTACACAGTCTCTCTCAAAAATAAACATTTAAAAAATCATAAAATCTCACCTCAAGATTTGAGGATAAAAAGAAATGATATATAATAACCACCTAACAATGTTTGGTCCATAGTAAATGCTCAGTAAGTGGTATTTATTAGGTTTGGGTTTTTATTATTATTATTATTATTGCCAGTACTGATTGTCATTCATTCATTCAACAAATACATATGGATTTTGGCCCTTGACATATGTCTTGGTTTGCTGTCAGTGGACAGATAGTTCCAGAGTCTGGTCAACTTATCTCCTGTTAGGGCGCCTTCTTCCCCCCAGTTACCTATCCTCATAAATATCTTCCTCACTCCTCCATTTCCTTGCCTTTCTTCACAAGTAAGCAGTCTTCCCGGCATGCGGCAGCTTACTCTCTCAGGTCTGTGATCGCAAGTACTCTTGCATAACTCACCTGGAAGCTGCTTCTTTAGATCCTGAGGCCAAGGATGGAAGGCTTGATTTCTACATGAGATTTAATCTTTGGGCAAAAGTGCTGCCGGAGGGTATAAGCTGTCTCTGCCTTCTTGCCATTACAGGTTCGGTCCCCTTTTCTTACCCACTTTGTCGTGCTCAGAGGGACGTCCCACACATGGTGCTGTGTTCTCTGCCTCAGCATTCCTTTGGGGAGAAAAATGGTTATTTAAATGGCAACGTTAGATTCTAAACCCTCCAGATTCCTACAGGTGCAAGTGGCACTGAGATTGAAATCATTAGGAATAGAAGTATTTGTTGTAAGGGGGAGTATTAGCCTCTTTATACTCTCCAAATATTAAGTGTGCACAAAACCTAGATTCCTGCTGCCTTCTGCACACGTGGGCTTCTTGTGGGATTTCTCAAATAATTTGAAGTGTGCCTTTCAACATGATCAGCTTTTCAGTACTTATATTTCAGAGCTGTTTTAAAACACGGAAACATTTAAAACTGGTATGAATTGTTTCATGCTGGGAACTCTTTTGCCATCAGTTTTAAACTGTTGCTTTATGGGAGCAGCTTGACAATGTAAAAATGTAAACTTTGGCATGAATGAATAGAAAACAGAACACGTCAAGTGCTAATTTCCAGCTCATTATTTTTTTCCAGCTTATTTAATTGATTAATTGATTGCACCAGAAAAATGTCTTATAGAAACTATTTTTTATTGAAATACTTTATCACAATTAATATATTCTTGATGCCTATTGTTTCCATAAGGTTCTAATAGGTATCAATGATATTGCTCAGCTTTCCACCATTCTGTTTTCAGCAGTGTAAACTCTTGTGGATAAATCAAATTGTTAAAAAAATGTACATGATGTGTTTATGTATAGCTACAATCCAGATAGATTTTTCAAACTTGATTTTAGATTTCTTTTTCCCAAAATAGTCACATTCAATTCTTATTGAGAATGAACACACATCAAGTTTATTGAGAAACATCACTACCATTGACTTTAAATATTTTCTAGCTTTTTAAAAAAAATATTTATTTATTTTTGAGAGAGAGGGGGATAGGGGCAGAGAGAGGATTCAAAGCTGGCTCTGTGCTGATAAGAGATAGCTCAATGCAGGGTTCGAACTCATGAACTGCAAGATCATGACCTGAGCTGAAGCTGGATGCTTAACCAACTGAGCCATGCAGGTGCCCCAGTATTTCCTAGTTTTTTATGATCGGAAAAAATTACTTAAAAAAATTTTTTTTACCGTTTTTATTTATTATTGAGAGACAGAGAGAGACAGAGCATGAGCAGGGGAGAGGCAGAGAGACGAAGAAACACAGAATCCGAAGCAGGCTCCAGGTTCGGAGCTGTCAGCACAGAGCCCGATGTGGGGCTCGAACTCACAAACCGCGAGATCATGACCTGAGCCGAAGTCGGACGCTTAACCGACTGAGCCACCCAGGCGCCCCATGATGGGAAAAAATTAAATGTAATCTCTCAAGGTAGAAAAATGAGTTTTAGATTTTTCAGAGCCAAAATGAGAATACTTTAGAGCAAAATTAGACCAAGTCTTTGGAATTCAAAGTGGCTGAACACCCAGAAGAAACACCCTATAAAACCTGCCAATTACATGGTCTGAACAGAATTCCTTTTTAATAATTCAGAAATTTCTCTTTGTCAGTGATACAGGAACAACACCTCCAGAAAGTGGTATTTTTGGATTTATGATAAACTTCTCTGCATTTCTTGGTAAGTATGCAATAATTCCTATGAAAAATTCACAGTCTCAAGTGAAGTAAAATGTGTCATTGACAGTTTGTATATAATTTTTTGATATTTTTTTAGCAGACTTAATTTTTTAGAACAATTTTAGATTCACAGCAAAACTGAGCAAAAGGTAGGGATTTCTCATATATGCCTTGCCTCCCACCCTGTGGCCTCCCCCACTATGACCATCCCTGAAAAGAGTTGTACGTTGGTTACAATTGATGAACCTACATTGACACATCATTATCCCCCAAAGTCCATAGTTTACATTAGGGTTCTCTCTTGGTGTGTATAATTTTTTTAAAGTACAAGCTTTGCAACTAGAATTTTGTTCTACTTTGAGAAACTTAAAATGACTGGAAAGTTATTTATGGCCTCATTTATAGAACTGTTCTTCACTTCATCTGGTAATGTGCCACAGGATTTTGAAATGAATTTTAAATGTAATTTGTTTATAAATTTGTGATTTGTATCCCACGCATTTGTGAAAGCCAAAGCACCTAGTGTACAAGCTAATGTTTCTCAGAGTGGGTACTGAAAGCCACTTACCTGAAGATCATCTGGGATGCCAGTTAGAATGCATGTTCCCAGGGAAAAATGCAGATCTACTCAGTCAGAACCTGTGGGAGTGGGCTGAAGAATCAGCATGGTGGTCAAGCACTCTAGGGGACTTGGATATTTACTATAGCTTGGGAACCCCTGACAAAGGTGTTGTCTGACCTGTAAGAGAAAAGGAAAAAAGGTGAAACAGACAACACTTTGTCTCCAACTCAGGTATGATTGTTCCTTTCAGTTCCTCAAATGCAACTGAGAATAGGATACAATGCATTTGATAGATAGATACAGTTGATAGGATACAAGCCTCTCATGAACCAATCAATACAATGACTAAAAAACTTAGTCTACTGTGGGGAAATCTGGGTGTATAGATGTAAGATGGGGGGCTCTTTCTCCTAGTCCTTTCATAAGCCCTTACCTCCTGGAACAATCAGGTGTTTGTCAGGGGCCTATCATGTAACCAATACTTTCTACCCTTCTCTATTGGTGCAGGGTGGGAAAAGGCAGAGGCACGGGGGAACCCTAGTGACTTGGCATTTTTGGAATTTGTTCATCTTCCTTGGTAGAGAGTTTCACGTGTCATTCATTTGTGGTGTTCTCATCCCGAGGTTTTGGAGGTGAGCGAGGGGAGTGTAGAAATAGGAGTCAATCAATCTCAGTGTCCTTTTATGCCATCCTTGCCTACAGTCCAGATTTAGAAGAGAGAGAGATTATTTCATCACTGGCAGGCAATAAATATGGCCTTTTGCTTCTAGACAGGGCAGAATCTGTCATGAACATCTTCACTTACAATAGTCTATGATAAATGATGAGCTTTTAGCCTGCTTTTTAAATTTCAGCAAAAAAAAAAAAAAAAATGACCATCACACCATGTCAGTATGTTGAAATCTATTTTGCTCTTTTAACACATGCATGATACCCCTCTCATGGGTATATTATAGCTTATTTAATCAGTCCCCTCTTGTTAAGCATTTAGGCTATTTCTGACTTTGCAATTTACAATGCTCAAGTGAATATTCTCTTTAATACATCTTTGCATATTGATGTAAGATCTTCTATAAGGTAAATTTGTTGAGTAAAAGTTATTACGGATCTAAAATTTTGATAGCTGCCCATGTATTCAACATTCATTTAATAAGTGCCTACTGTGTGGTAGGCTCTGTGCTTATGCTTAGTGCTAGGGCCCCAGCAGCAGAAAGACAAGGACCCTGCTGTTATGGAACTCATGTATAGTAAAGTTTATTTATTTTGAGAGAGACAGAGACAGCACGAGTGGGGGGGGGGGGTGGTCAGAGAGAGAGAGAGAGAATCCCAAGCAGGCTCAGCACTGCCAGCCCAGAGCCCCACAAGGGCTTGAACCCATGAAGCTGGGAGACCACGACTTGAGCTAAAACTAAGAGCCAGACGTCCGCCCAAGCCCAACCGACTGAGCCACCCAGGTGCTCCAGAGATTATATGTTATTGTGACATTACTCTCCATAACAATAAGTGGTATTTGATTAATTGGTAAGGTCTTTGGAAAAACATACCCTTTGTACCGTCCTCACACCATTCACAAGAACCAGTGGCAATGAAAGAACTAGCCATGAAAAGCAACACTGTAAGATAATTAAGTTATAGGAAAATCCTTTAAAACCTGAGGATGGAAATGCTTTAAGCTTACACAAAACCCAGAAGCTAAACAGGAAAGAATTGATAGATTTAGTAGATAAGAACTTAAAACTTCTAAAAAAAATTAAAACTTCTAACTGATGAAGGATACCAAACAAACCAAGCAACCAGCAAACAAAAACCAAAAACAAGATTGAAGATAGACCAGAAGAAAACTTGTAATATTTATAGCAGACAGTAGACTAATGTGTACTACTAATGTTTAAAAAGCAACTGCAGGGGCGCCTGGGTGGCTCAGTTGGCTGAGTGTCCGACTCTTGGTTTTGGTTCAGGTCATGACCTCACAGTTCCTGGGATCAAGCCCCACGTCGGGATCTGCACTGACAGCATGGTGCTTGCTTGGGATTCTCTCTCTCTCTCTCTCTCTCTCTCAGTAAACATTTTTTAAAAAGCAACTACAAATTAAAAATGAAGGGGCGCCTGGGTGGCTCAGTTGGTTGAGCGTCCAACTTCAGCTCAGGTCCTGATCTTGTGGTCTGTGAGTTCGAGCCCCGCATCGGGCTCTGTGCTGACAGCTCCGAGCCTGGAGCCTGCTTTGGATTCTGTGTCTCCCTCTCTCTCTGCCCCTCCCCCGCTCATGCTCTGTCTCTCTCAGTCAAAAATAAATAAAACATTAAAAAAATTAAAAAAAAATGAATAGCCAAACAAGAGAAAAATAAGAGAAGTTTAAATGCAATTTTCAGAAAAAGAAATGCAGATGACTGGTAGACATACTGAAAGTTGCTCAATCTCACTAATGATCAGAGGGATGCAGTTTAAACCAACAGGTTGCTGATTCTCATTCATCAGGTTGGTAGCAATTAAAAAAGCCATTAAAAGGACTTGTAAAATTGCTTTCAAACTCTGCTGTGAGAGTATAAACACTGCCATACAGTCTTGGGGCAATTTGCAGATACTTCTTGGCATTTCAGTTGTGCATGGTTTTTGTTCTGGTAATATTGTTTCTAGGAATTCATCTTTCAGAAACACTGAAAGCATGCCAAATACTTGTGTACAAGGCTGTTCATTGAGCATTCCTTGTAACGGGAGAAACAGAGAGACAATGTAGAAGTCGAACGTTAAGAGAATGATGAAATAAATATATACCGTGATGAGACCCCTAAAAATGTGGAAGTAGACTTACTTGTACTGACATGGTATGATCTCCATGGTGACTTATCTCAAGTGAAAAAGAGTAAGTCACAGAATATGTGCACAGTAGCATTTATGTGAAAAAGATAACAGGCAAGTTTGTGTGTGATGATACACACAGTGGGGAGAGTGAGTTGGGGTGAGGAAGGACAGGGTGGGTGAGTGGGAGACTATGGCAGTTGGGAAACTGAAATACAGATTTTAAAAACACAAGGCAAAACTTTCCCTGTGTTTTTCGTTCTAAAAGGTCAAATAATAAAAATTCACCAAAGTGCCCTTCTTTTTCAGGTGCAGCCACAATGTACACAAGATACAAAATAGTAGAGAAGCAAAATCAAACCAGCTATTTCAGCACGCCTGTTTTTAACCTGGTGTCGCTAGTTCTTGGATTGGTGGGATGTATCGGAATGGGCATTGTAGCCAATTTCCAGGTGTGTCCTGAAGTTTTTTTTCTGTTCTTGGGGATGATGGAATATGTGTGTGTCTGGAGTAGAGAAGCAGGAACACAAGGGGCATGCTTGTGCCAGGAGAGTTCTCAAATAGTTGATGGGTTTGTAAAAGTGGGGATAGTTTGCTTCTTAGAAACACATCTTTATCGTTTGAAAGTCAGTCCTGCCTGGTGCTTGGGAGAGGGTGGGGTTCACGTTTGCACACCTATGAGAGAGCGTGTTTCACACGATGTTCCAGACTCTGCATTGCCCCATGTTACTAACATGATCTGATGGGTGGGGAGAGTGACTTCAGTCACTGTAATAGTTTCATAAAGAGTGTGAAAGTATTTGTGTATATGAGTGTGTGTGTGTGTGTGTGTGTGTGTGTGTGTGTGTGTGTATTTACCAGTTCACAGAGCAGCTCCTGATCTCTTCCCTTTGCAGGTAAGGATATAGGTACATGAAGGTGAAATCATATGCTCAGGGTTACTCAGCTCATTCATTATGGAGCCAAAACATGGAGCAAATGAACTTATATGGTGACTTCTGTGGAGTCTGCTTGATAGATTCCTACTGTGTTGAGTGTTTGAAAAAAACCCTACTTGCTTTATTCTAACTTGTAGATACCTGTTCATCCCAAGGTCTCTTTCAGGAAGGCGTGTGAGCTATTTGTCCAAGGAGACAGTATTTAATATTTTTAAAAAATGTGTTGTATTTCAAATTCGTACTAGTTATAATAGTATCGTGTCCTAGGGTTATTGTAAAGGGTCCCATGAGATGTTGCAGAGTAACCAGCAGGCCGTACGTGGCAGCCCCTGACCATCATTAGAGGCTAACACCGAGGTGGTCCTGTTCCCTCTGCCCCTGTTGTTTCTTTGTGGCGGCACAAAAGAAGTTACTCCAGGAAGACTTGCTTCTACCCAGGAGGACTCCTTTAACTTTTTTCCCACCAGAAGTGGGCCGATCTTGTGTGGTGCTGATATTCACAAAAAGGTGTCAACCTTGGCTGCCAGCCAGCTGCTAAAGTACACATCCGTGCCCAGAAGCTGCAGTACAGGGCCGTTGCACCTGCTACGGGTCTGCGAGGGTAATAACCTCGGGCCTCCACCTGTACCATCTGCTTCCCATCCATTTGCTAACGCCCCCTCCTGCATGAAGTCAGACCATTGTCAGAGAGTCCCCTGTCTCACCTGTACCACATGGCCTCATAAATCACTTTCTTTGCACTGCACATGGGCGATGCCATCTGTCGATCAGGGGACAGAATAAAGTGCTCCAGGAAAGTTGGTGCTGTGTTGTGAAGGGTGAGGTGGCAAACACCCTTCCTTATATTGCATAGTGTCTCCAGGACACCCTGTGGGGCAGGGATGGTCTCCCAAGCCTCAGGGCTGACGAGTTTTCATTTTTGGACATTATAAATCCATTTTTGGACATATTTGTTGTTTCCGTATTAACACTGAAAGGTCGGTAGAAAGGTGAGAGGCAGGTTTGTAGCCTCCCCAGAGCAAGTGTAGAGGGCTTCATTGAAGGAATTGTGTGAATACATTTGCTTCGGGCTCCATTTACTTTGCTACCCCTCTTGTCCCCTTATGGCGAAATAAGACAAGGGCTGCTATACATGACTGCAGGTGACATTGGTCACATGGTGGAGACTCTTGCTTTATATTTTATGCTTGTATGCGTTTGGTTTTTCATGACAATTTTTTTTTTAATTTTTTAAGTTTATTTATTTTGAGAGAGACAGAGACAGCGTGAGCAGGGAGGGCAGAGAGAGGGAGAGAGAATCCCAAGCAGGTTCTATGCCCCCAGGGCATAGCCCCACATGGGGCCCAAACTCACAAAACCATGAGATCATGACCTGAGCTGAAACCAAGAGTCAGACGCTTAACCACCTGAGCCACTCAGGTGCCCCTTTTCATGACGACATTTATTGAAAATTTCCTATGTGATAGAATTTATGAAAACATTCAGTACTCCTATCATGCTAGTAATGACCTCAGAATAGAGGTAGTAGCATTTTCCTCATTTGCCAGTGGAGAAATGGAGGCCCAGAGGGGTTAATACTTGCCCAGGATTGTCTGAGCACCGAAAGGCAGAAGTGCACTTTGAATTGAAGCAGTCTGTCTAGAGCCTGTGGGAAAGAGGTAACTCCATTGCCAGAATGGGTAAATCTCTGAGAGTGAAAGCATGTACACAATTCACATCCCTAACACCAGAAAGCATGATGGGAAGCAAAATTAAAATGGGGGGTGAAGGGAAGATTTGGAATGATATAATCGTTACTAGATTGTTGGATATGAATTATTCGGTGGGGAATAGTAGGCACTAGATGATATCCTATCGCTTTACTCTCCAAATAACTCATGGTATAAGCACCATAACCATCAAGTTTTAAACCAGAAAGGCAGACTTTAGAAAGAAAACTTAGATGTCAGATAATTGAACTTGTGGTTCTCTTTAGGGTTTCTATGAAGTGATTACATCTTTACAAAAACCAGAAATAGAATCTTAAACTTTCCTGAGAGCAGAGTGTTTGCCTTGTCATTGTTCCCATAAATATATCTTTACAACTTCCTTGTTTTATATCCTGTAATTCATTTTCAGCATGCCAACCTGAGCTGTTCCTTCGAGAGGAATTGGAGGTGTGCGGGCAGGAGAGCACTGGCTATCTCTGGGGGATTTGCTTTCGTAGGAGTAAATTGTGTAGGAGTTCCCAGAGCTCTCTGTCCTGAGCTGGTAGGCAGAATGGCAACTTTTTGGTGTGTCCTCACCAATCTCTCTCAATGCTTTACTTTCCTACCAGAAATTTCCTTTTTGGAAAAGTTGTTTTTCAAGGTTTAACCCTTTCAACTTTCTAATTTTCTCTATTTTTACTATCTTTTATTGTTTTAAATGTTTATTTATTTATTGTAAATGTTAACTCATTTTTTGAGAGAGAGACAGAGCATGAGTAAGGGAAGGGCAGAGAGAGAGGGAGACACAGAATCCAAAGTAGGCTCCAGACTCTGAGCTGTCAGCACAGAGCTTGACATGGGGCTCGAACTCACGAACTATGAGATGATGACCTGAGCCGAAGTCAGACACTTAACCAACTGAGCCACCCAGGTGCACCTCTATTTTTTACTTTTTTAAATTAATAAGAGAGTTTCAAAAAAGAGGTCCAAAAAGGGTGCTGGGTTTTTATTTTAGCCTCTATCCACAATTCATGCCTCATCTGAGAATCATTTCGCTTCTAAAAGACCTTTGATGCGAGAGTGTGTACTCCACAGCGGCAAAAGCACCTCCCGCATACGACCCCTGCAGAGTCAAGGACCTTTTGACCCAGTAATGTCAGGGTTAATGTGGGGGTTTGTGAGGGCCCATGAAGTTTGCAGATTAAGATCCTAAAGGATGTGTTGAATTGGCCAGGGTTTAAGAAGAGAATTCCTTGATAGTGTAATTGGAGGAAACAGAGTATTTAAGTTCAGGATGTTGATTTACTTAGCAAAAAAGAAAGTAGACAGTGGAAAGCATCAGGATTCTCAGAAGATTATTCCTTAAAAGGACACATTAGCAGTGGACATCTTGCCTTTTGTTTTCCCTTGTCCTAATGTGCCTAACATTCAAGGGGGGAGGAGAGGATCTGTTTGTCTTCATTCTTTTATTATTATTATATTTTGGTTTAATATTGTTTTTCCCCAGATTTACTGAGGTATCATTGACATATAACCTTGTATTAGTCTAAGGTGTATAACATAGTGATTTGATATATGTATATATTGCAAAATCATCACTATAAGTTCATCAACATACATTGCCTCACATAGTTACAATTTTTTTCTTGTGATGACAACTCTTAAGATTTACTCTCTTAGCAAAAAAAAAAAAAAAAAAAAAAGATTTACTCTCTTAGCAACTTTCGAATATACAGTACAGCACTGTTAACTATGCTCACCATGCTGTACATGACATCCTCAGGCCTTATATCTGGAATTTTCTATGTTTTGACCCTCTTTTCCCCACCTCCCCCCCCCCCACCTCTGGCAACCATCAATCTGTTTTCTGTATCAAAGAGTTCAGTTTTTAACTTTTTTAAGATTCCACATATAAGTGAGATCACACAATATTTGTCTTTCTCTGTCTGACTTATTTCACTTAGCATAATACCCTCAGTATCCATCCATGTTGTCATAAATGGCAATACTTCTTTTTTTTTATGGCTTAATAGTAATTGGTGTGTGTGTATCACATTTTAATTATCCATTCATCCATTGAGGGACACTTAAGTTGTTTCTATGTTTCGCCTATTGTAAATAGTGCTGCTATGACCATGAGCATGCAGTTATCTATTCAAGAGAGTGATTTCATTTTCTTTGAATTATTGTTATTTTTCATTGTAGTAAAATAATTGTCCATCTAAACCATTTTTAAGTGTACAGTTGAGTGATTTTTTTTTTTTTAATTCTTAAAGTACTTAAATGTCTACAAATTTTTTAAAGGGCATAGAATGTATTTTATTTTCTATATATAACTTTCCTAAATCTGTATGCCATGCTAGGTATCCTAGGAATACAAAATCCATACCTAATAAATGAGTAATTGATAGGCCATGTTGCAAAATGTCAGTGCAGCCATATTTTATTATAACATAAATCAAGTTGTGGATTTTCCCCTATATTCCTAGGTTTGATACCAGGAAATAAATTTCCCTAGCAAATAAATTTGAAAGTGGTTTTTCTTTTTTTTTTTTCCTTAAAAAAAATTTTTTTTAATGTTTGTTTTTGAGACAGAGCATGAGCAAGGGGAGGGATAGAAAGAGAGGGAGACACAGAATCTGAAGCAGGCTCCAGGCTCTGAGGTGTCAGCACAGAGCCCGATGTGGGGCTTGAACTCACAAACTGCGAGATCATGACCTGAGCCGAAGTCCGACGCTTAACTGACTGAGCCACCCAGGCACCCCTAGTTTTTCTTTTTTTAATCTTCTTTTCCCATGTGGAGAATAAAGATTTGATATCAGTTTATTTTTGAACAGATGAAGAACACCGTGGTTCTGGGGAAGCCTGGGTGACCCAGGTCAAAGAAAAGTCTGGGAGGGACAGGGTGTGGACAGTGGGGCCAGCAGGAGTCTGGGGCCCAAACCAGGCCCTCTTGGACAATACTTTCACTTCCCCCTTTGCAAAGCTCACATCTTCAAGTTCAACCAGAGACTCTGTCGTTCAATCCAATATCATAGTTATACCATAATTGTGCCCGTTGCACAATTAAAAGGAGCCTAAAGTGAGCTCCTTGAATGGTCTATCATGAGCATGTTCGGGATCAATACCAGACTCTTTGCCTAGATTGGATGTAAGGGTGCCTTCTGGTTGAATTGGCTGGTTAGAGGATGTAGGGGTAGGGCCTTGACTTGAACCTGCCTTGGCATGGCAAGGGCAGTGTCTTTACTTAGATTTGCATGTGCATGTGGGGAGAGACAAAGAGACTATTGGGGAGCAGGGAGCCTGAAAACCCGAAGCCACCCTTGGTACCTTCACAGAACCAGTTACATGCTGTTAAATGAAATTCATCATATAATTTTCACTGCAAACCTGCAAGGCAGAAATTATTATGCCTATTTTACAGATACAGAGACTGAGGTTATAAACTAAGGTCACAGAACCCAGTGGCAGAGTTGAAATTTTTTTTATCCGGTTCTGCCAGACTCCAGAGCCCACCATATTCAACTCTCCCCCCTCGAAGGCAGATATCACTTTGTCCCTGTCCAGCATGCCCACGTTTGCTGTGGAACAACTAAGGGCATTTACTGCAGGGTCTGGAAGGCTTTTCTCTTGGTAGTCTTCTGCAGGCAGTCGCATTTTCCAAGGAGTGGTGGGTGCATCTGTGGCTTTGAGTGGACCAGCGTGGGTGGGTGCGTGGGCCTACTGCACGCGGACTCACGTGGAGTAACACCTGTTTGTGACTCTCTTTCCAGGAGTTAGCTGTCCCCCTGGTCCATGACGGCGGTGCCCTTTTGGCTTTTGTCTGTGGTGTGGTCTACACACTCCTGCAGTCCGTCATCTCTTACAAATCGTGTCCCCAGTGGAACAGCCTCTCCACGTGCCACGTGCGGATGGCCATCTCTGCCGTTTCCTGCGCAGCTGTGGTCCCCAGTATCCTTTTGCACATTTGTCAGTGTCTTCGAAAGCTTAACCCTTCTCCCTCGCCCCCAAAAAAGTATGAAAAAAAAGGAAAAATTAACAGCCCCGTTTCCACATGCTTCAGAAGAACAACTGGCGGAAAAGTGTAAATCTTTAAGAAAATATTTCCACATTGTGTTGTTATTTCAAAAGAATCTTTGTGGGGAATGGTGTGCAGGGAGAATGGAAACATGTCCAAACACTTTAGTCTGTTTCCTTTCCTCCCAACAGGGAAAATTTCATAAGCCATGTGAAAATATTTATTTTTCTTTGTAGTGCTTGGTCAAAGACACCAAATATTGATATTGTACTTAAAGTTATAGCCCTGTGAAGTCCCAAGGGGCTGTACTCTGCCCTCACCCTGCACGTAGGTGATTCATTAGATGGTCTGACTTACTCATCCATGTTAAGAGGTTTTAGAAAGCTCTCTATCATTTATTTCTAAATCACTCGAAATACATTTAGCCTTCTCTTGTTATCACTGATGCCAGTTTCAAAATGAAATCTCATTCCATTTTCGTATTCCACAATGTGAAAAGAAAATCTGAATTTTTATGCTTATGCATTCTGATTTAGAGGGAATGAGAGCTTGATCTTTCTCTCTTTCTTTCTAGAGCTATTTAACAGAAAAAAAAAAAAAAAGCCGTGTCTTTAAGAGGTAGAAAATTCCCCATCTTTCAAAATACCATCTGTAGTCCTATCAGAGAAAACTGCAGAGGCATCAAAAAATGTTGATTCCTGTCAGATTGTAGAAAAATAGAAAACTAATTAGTGGAAACTTTGTTAGTCTGGATTGAGTTGTATAAAGTGGGCAAGCTTGAGTAAAAATGCACCATGTGCTTCTAAATATTAAGCTCTGTGATTCTCCTTTAAAATAGAAGCTATACAAAATGTACAGTCTAAGTATGATTTTGGGTTTCGTTTCGTTTTTTTCATCTTAGGGAAGGAAATTTTTGATTACAAAATTTCTAAGTACAGAGGAAGCAAATCCTAGTGTTGAGAAATTTAAACAAAATACAGACCCTTGTTCCAGAGATGGTTCCTTCTCGATTCTTTGTTCTATTTATGGATTGAAGACACTCATGTTTGTCTTCAAATATAACTACTTTTAGCTTGTGTTAGTTGTAAAGTATATAGAAGTGTTTGTAGTGTTAAAACCAAAGTTCCTTCCTTGCTTCCAACTTTGGAGACACATCTCTAGATGGTAAAATTAGAGAGAATTTTAGCAGAATAAGGCTTTCAGCCATCAGAGTTTCACACACAAATAGTTCCCATTTTTAGGCAGCTCCAATGAGCCATGCCAAGGGACAGCTTTCCCACAGAAACAGGTCATGTCCCTGTATTAAATTAACTTGAATGAATTCATCCATATGAAGAGTTCTTTTGTCTTAAACATTAGCAAGGTATTTATATTTCTTTACAAAGATTTCAAAGCATCTTTGAAATGCCCTTGTCTCTCCTTACTACAGTATTTCTGTGAAACACCATCATTTGACTACTGAAGAAACTGAAACAGAGAGTGAGGCTGGTTGCTAGGATCTTGCTTCTAAGCCCTTCCTGTGAGACTATCCATCTTGCACCTGGCTTCTAAAGCTTTCAAAACCTTCACAAAATCACTAACAGCATAAAGCCCAGGTTCCTTTTCTTGAGACCCATAATTTGAGACCTCATTTTACATTGTTTCTTCTGGACTTGCCTGCTTTCTGTTCTCAGCTTTCATCCATTCTCTTCTACCTGGATGGATTATCTTCCTCCACCTTGTTTTCTAGAGCCTAGCTGTCCAGTATGGTAGCCACTAGCTACATGAGGCCACTGAGCACTTGAAATGTGGCTGGTCCACATGGAGATGTGCAGTAAGTGTAAAAACCACACTGATTTCAAAGATTTAAGAAGAAAGAAAAGGAGAATATAAAATTTGTCACATTACTTCTTTATATTATTGCATGTTGAAATGATACCATTTTTGATATATTGAGTTAGATAAGATATATTCTTAAAATTAATTTCATTTGGTTTTATTTATGTATTAAGATTTATTTTTATTTATTTTTTAATTTTTTTATTTTGGGGAGAGTGCATGCTCAAGTGGGGGAGGGGCAGGGGGAGAGAATAGAAGAATCTTTTTTTTTTAACTTCATTTTTTATTTTTTAAAATTTACATCCAAATTAGTTAGCATATAGTGAAGCAATGATTTCAGGAGTATATTCCTTAATTCCCCTTACCCATTTAGCCCATCCTCCCCTCCCACAACCCCTCCAGTAACCCTCTTTTTGTTCCCCATATTTAAGAGTCTCTTCTGTTTTGTCCTCCTCCCTGTTTTTATATTATTTTTGTTTCCCTTCCCTTATGTTCATGTGTTTTGTTTCTTTAAGTCCTCATATGAGTGAAGTCATGTGATTTTTGTCTTTCTCTGATTAACTAATTTCACTTAGCATAATACCCTCCAGTTCCATCCACATAGTTGCAAATGGCAAGATTTCATTCTTTTTGATTGCCGAGTAATACTCCACTGTATATATATATATATATATATATATATATATATATATATATACCACATTTTCTTTATCCGAGAATGGGAGAATCTTAAGCAGGTTCCACGCTCAGCACGGAATCCAATGTGGGGTTCAATCCCATGATCCTGGGATTATGACCTGAGCCAAAATCAAGAGTCGGACGTTCAACCTACAGCCACCCAGACACCCCTAAGATTTTATTTTTAAGTAATCTCTACACCCAACAGGGGGCTTGATCTCACAACCCCGAGATCAAGAGTCACATGCTCTACTGACTGAGCCAGCCAGACACCCCCTCATTTGGTTCTTTTTAGGTTTTTTGTTGTTGTTGTTTGTTTGTTTGTTTGTTTTTTACTGTGGCTACTATAGTAGAATATTTTAAATTACGCATGTGGCTGGCATTAATTTCTGGGGTGACGCTGCTCTAGAGAGCTCCTCAAGCCTCAACTCAGATTAGGCTCAACTCAGTGAAGCCTTTCCTGACCCCTCACACCCCATTCCACTCTGAACTCATCGTTTTCCCTCTGAGTCATCACTGTGCCCTGTTCTTTTCTGTCTTAATGCAGCACATTCCCTGGGCTTCGTCCAACAAGGCTGTGATGTTTCCAAGAGCTGACACCAAGTCTGTTTTTCCAGAGTTTTCTCTATCTCCCCCTTCCTCCCCACCAGCATGGTACCTGATGCACAGAAGATAGGACTCAAGAACAAAGAATTAAGAGACTTTTAAGCTATTAGAAACAGATATGGTAATGACATGATCAGAGAATCTCCTATGCTTTCTACTCCTTTTATTTTGAGAAACCGAGAAGTGTTAAGAATTGCAAAATATTGGGGGGTGGGGAGGGCAGGGAGAGGAGATGCTGACTCTGTATTCAGAGGAAGTTCTAAACTTGGCATTGACTCTGAGCTTTGAATTCGTCTGTTTGCAAAAGCATTTTAAGAGCATCTCATCTCTAGTCTTCTCTTTTGCCTTCTAAGCTCCATCAGAATGGCTGTCCCCGCCTTTGTGCAGTCAGTCAACGGAGGCTCTGTCTGGCCTCAGTCCTGGGCACTGTTTGACTGGCCTCTCAGGGTATCTCCTAAGGTCAGAGGTAGGACATTATCTCTTTGATTTGTACACCCTTTGGGCCAGGAAGGAAGGGCTCTGCTTATACCTGATTACTTGATGGGAAAAGTCTGTTTTTTAAAGACAGGAGTTTGAATCTTTACCTTATTTTTGTAGACGAATTTTGGTAGTTTGTGGTGCTTTTGTACCTTGAAATGTTAATCTTTCCTTAAAGCTGTTGTCTTGAAAATAGTATTTTAGGGAAAGAGTATTTTTATTCAATACTTTTATTTAGGGAAAGTAGTATTTTAGGGGAAGAGTATTCAAAAAGAACGTATCTGGATGGCTGTGTCAGTCATTTTGACAAAATTTAAAAAGCAGAGTAGGGCATAATGTAGCCACAAATTAAAATTTTACTATACGTAACTGAAATTTTACTATACGTAATTGCTAAGGAATGACTGTATTTCCATCACAGTCTAATTTAAGGGTTGAGATTATAAGAAGCTGATATAACTGGTTTGATTACAGAAATGTTGATATTAATATTTTGACCCTGTGTGATGATTATTAGCAGAATAGTCTTAACATTCAAAGACCTGGTTTTTTTCTGGACTTTCCTTAACAATCTCCTTTTTTTAGTGATCGCCTGTGCTTCACTAATTTCTATAACCAAGCTGGAATGGAATCCAAAAGAAAAGGTAAAATTTAACTCAGTATGATTGTTGAACGTGGTTCCTGGGATTATTTTCAAAATTTTGAATTCCTAATTGAATTTCCTAATCAAAAGAGGTAGGGTAGGGGGTCAGTATGAATTAAGGTGTATGGAGGGCAGAGGAAGCAGAGAATGTTAAGCAGAAAGGATGAGATCAGCTCCAGCATGGAGGGTAGTTTGTTTCAGGATGGCGTGGAAAATAAATGTGGTCAGGGCTATATTTGCAGGAGGGGAGTTAACGCCAAGGTTTTGAATAGGCAAGTACGTGGAAAGAAGATTAGCAGGGATGGGGGCGCCTGGGTGGCGCAGTCGGTTGAGCGTCCGACTTCAGCCAGGTCACGATCTCGCGGTCCGTGAGTTCGAGCCCCGCGTCGGGCTCTGGGCTGATGGCTCAGAGCCTGGAGCCTGTTTCCAATTCTGTGTCTCCCTCTCTCTCTGCCCCTCCCCCATTCATGCTCTGTCTCTCTCTGTCCCAAAAATAAATAAACGTTGAAAAAAAAAATTAAAAAAAAAAAAGAAGATTAGCAGGGAGATATTAGTCAGAAGCAACCCTGGGATGAATGGATGAGGAGAGAGCCCGGAGTTAAGGTGGCAGGAAGAAGGCAGTTCTCTAGCTTTCAAATCAAGATTTGCCTAGGGGACTCAGCAGCACTCATTGTCAGGGAAATGAAAATCAAAACCACAATGAGATATCACCTCGTTCTGACACCTGTCAGAATGGCTAAAATAAAAAAAACACACGAAACAAATGTTAAGGAAGACGTGAAAAGAAAGGGACCCTCATGCACTGTTGGTGGGAATGCAAACTGGTGCAGCCACTGTGGAAAGCACGACGGAGGTTCCTCAAAAAGTTAAAAATAGAAGTACCATATGATCCAGTAATCATGCTACTGGGTATTTACCCAAAAAATACAAAAATTCTAATTCAAAAGGATAGATGCACCCCTATGTTTACTACATTATTTACAATAGCTAAATTATGGAAGTGGTCCAAATACCCATTGGTAAATAAATGGATAAAGAAGATGTGGAATATATACACAATGAAATATTACTCAGCCATGAAAAGAATGAAATCTTGCTATTTACAACAACATGGATGGAGCCAGAGAGTATATACTAAGTGAAATAAGTCAGAGAAAGACAAATACCATATGATTTCCCTCATATATGGCATTTAAAAAACAAATGAGCAAAGGGAAAAAGAGAGAGAGAGACAAACCAAGAAACAGACTTTTAACTATAGAGGATAAACAGATGATTAGCAGAGGGGAGGTGGGTAGAGGAATGGATGAAATAGGTGAAGGGGATTAAGAGTACACTAATCATGATGAGCACTGAATAATATATGGAAATGTTGAACCATTATATTGTACACCTGAGATTAATATAACACTATATATTAACCATACAGAAATGAAAATTTAAAACTTTTAAAAATGGAATGAAAAAAGGGGCATCTGGATGGCTCACTCAATTGGTTAAGCATCTGACTCTTGATTTCAGCTGACAGTTGTGAGATCAAGCCCCGCATAGGGCTCTATGCTGACAGGTCTGGAGTCTGCTTGGGATTCTCTTTTCCTCTCTCTCCGCCCCTCTCCTGCTCATGTGCGTGCACGCGCGCGCACGCACACACACACACACTCTCTCTCTCTCTCCCTCCCTCTCTCTCTCAAAATAAATAAATAAACTAAAAAAAAAAAGGAAATAAAAAAATTAGCCTAGGGTGGAAGTAATATGGGGAAATATTTAATGGGTACTGGCAAGTGACAAATGAGAATAGAAGGACATGAATCAAAGAAGACTTCCAAGTGTTATCTTGGGGAAAGCAAAGAATCTGTCCCCATAAACAGAGAGAAGTAGGGTCCTGAACAGGAATAAATGATTCCATGGCCGGGGGCAGGCGGGGACTGGGTGGTTTGGTTTTAGAATTGTTGAATCTGAGGCTGTAGTGAAACATTAAAGAGAAATGTCCAGTTATTGTGAGGGACTAGACTGGGGTGGGGGGGCAACTGGGAACCATCAGGGCACAGGGTAGAGGGACTGGTAATTTCCAGCCCAAATGTCAGAACACCTGGAATTGAAGGTTTGGAGTTGAGATGGACTCATGCCATTGGCTACTCATAGTGGTGGCTCATCTAGATGCCACATAGGGAACGAATGATGCCCAGGAGAGGAGAGTTAGTGGGAGAATGGCAGTTTGTTTTTCAAGGACCAGGGGAGTTACCGATGTTTTTCAAAAGGTAGTTTCAGTAAAATGTTGGTATCAGAAGCCAATTGCAGGAGGTTAAAGAAATGGTGAGAGGGATGGTTCATTCATTCATCAGTCTAGTGTTCGGAGGTGTGAGGAAAGGGAGAAATAAGATGGTGGCTAGAGGGCCAGTGGGATCAGTGGATTTTCCACAACAGAGGACTGGGGCATGTGAGGAAGCCTGCAAGAGACAACAGAGAGACTGAAGATGGGGAGGAAAAGAATGATCCAGACGCAAGTTTTAAGAAAGTCCCTTCTGAAAGCCAGACCTCACAGCCAAGCAGCTTCAGGTGTATTTTTACCATTCAGCCACTGGGGGGAGGCATTTCACCACAAATCAAACAAACCAGCTGCTGGGAAGGATTCATCAGAGTATATCTATCCCCCAGGCAATTGAAAATTGTTTTTTATTTCGTCTTCTATCTTAAAAATATGAAAAGTACCACATTTTTGCTCACTCCATAAATTACCATGCTATACTTGTGTTTCTTTCTGTTCCCAATATCAAGGAATGCACACAAAACCCTTTGCATTAATTCACTGAATGGGATAATCAGTTAGGTACTTCCCTAGACTTCTGTGGAGTGCTTGGGAACTTTATAGCACATTCCTGTGCATTGACTTACTGGGTAGGGAGTGTAAGAATTATAAAATCATTGTCTCATTTTATTTTATTATTTTTTAAAAATTTCTTTTTAATGCTTACTGCTTACTTATTTTTGAGAGACAGATGGAGCCTGAGTGGGGGAGGGGCAGAGAGACAGGGAGACAGACTCTGAAGCAGACTCCAGGCTCTGAGCTGTCAGCACAGAGCCCGATGTGGGGCTCGAATTTGTGAGCTTCAGTATTATGACCTGAGCTGAAATTGGATGCTTAACCAACTGAGCCACCCAGGCACCCTTATAATATCATTGTCTCATTAAAAAAAAAAAAAAAAGTTTATTTATTTTGAGAGTTGGTGGCGGGGGACAGAGGAGGGTCAGAGAGAGCAAGAGAGAGAGAATCCCAAGCAGGCTCCGAAGCACTGTCAACACGGAGCCCGACATGGAGCTAGAACTCCCGAATCGTGAGATCATGACCTGAGCCGAAGTCAGATGCTTGACGGACTGAGCCACCCAGGTGCCCCTAAAAATGCTTTTAAAGTAATTTACCACATTTAAAAATCAGGAGAGATCACATACACAAACACACAAACACAGGCTTTTTTCTGAATCTCTCAAAACAACACTGGAGCCACAGTTTCCTATTTGAGGAAAACGGAATTGAGCCGATGAGGAGTGGGCTCTCAGTCCTCCCTCTCTTTTTGCCATCATCAGTTCCATTTATTTTTATTAATTCTCTGGCCCACATAGGAGAAACCCCCAATTAAAGCCTTCCATTCTTTCATCCCTGCCCCCAATAAGATAGTTAACGTGTAGATGTCTCATTAGCCTGCGCTTTGTGGCTGTGTTTACCTTACAGTGTTAAGCAGAATCAGGTTCTAAACGGACATTTTGTATAGTAACAGGAAATGTAACACCAAGTGGTGACAGCCAGTCTCCTCCAGGTGCGAGAGCTCATTCTGTTTTAACAAGGGCCCAAAGGCTGACTAGATAGATGTTTTTAGGCATGCCTTTGAACTTTGGGATTCCTTAGCAGTGGGAGAGCAAGTCATGCCTTGAATGGAAAGTTCTTTCTTCCCTTGAGTCCAAATGTGTTTCTCAGCCATTTTGTGGCTCTTATTCTGCCTTTTGAAGTGTACAGACTAGGTCGTAAAACCAGAGTGTACGAGAGCCCCAAGAACTTTTGGGATAATTGCATTCACATTCTCATTGGGCAGGTGCCCTCATTGGGCAGGTGTTCATCTCCCTGGCCTTTCACTGCCTTTTCTCAAGGGGTTGATTTATGCTCATCAGACAAGGTTTTCATTTGATCTGACCAGTGTTGTATTTCAATACATACAGTATGGTGAAGGTATTTAGGATAAATTCTGTTTCTTTATTGTTGCTATTAGGATTATATATATCACGTAGTGAGTGCAATCTGTGAATGGACAGTGGCCTTTGGTTTTATTTTCTACTTCCTAACATTCATCCACGATTTCCAGGTAGGTATTTACCAATTCAAATGTTATAAATTGCTGACAATTAGGATTAGGAGAAATCCATAGAACATTACTTACACTAAAAAAATAAAAATTTAAAAACTTAAAAAAATTAAGAAAGCACTATCTGTCTTTTTACCCTTATGTGTTTGAAAAACATGTAAATATTAAGGAAGCATCTTTAACAGCTCTCCCAACAATGAAATTCTCATATGTCCTCTGCCACTAGATGCCTATAGTCAGATATCCTGGTTATTAGCTTTTTGAAGGCCTCATTTACTAGTTCCGAATAATAGGAAATATGTCCATTTAATAAACAAAAATTTGTTGTGGAAAATGTTCCCAAGGTAGACAGAAGGTAGGACCTTATCAGGTTTGACAACAGGGAAGATCTTACATTTTGAAACAAGTGAATTCTTAGCTGAAAGGACATAGAAGAAAGCCAAGAAAACTCTTTAAGACCCAACTCCAACTCTGCAGAAACCATAGTGAGGTCATCTCCGAAGGGGTGGGGCAAAGCTGTTGGGAATCCATAGCTGGCACCAATGTACCTCCTTTGAAACCTTTTTCTTCTGTCTTTAATAGAGTGTCACCCTAAGGATATCCACAGAAATCAATGATGATATTTGAAGAAAGAAGAATTATATGTCACTCAGTGAAAGTCACAGGCAATTTCTGGAAGTGGTACAGAGGAGGGTCTTAATGCTGCCCTGTGTGGAACGCATCTGCAGTACATCCGGGACTTGAATTTCATTAAGAATTCCCAATAGTTGTACTATTTCCAAAGGTATGTTTTCATAGTGAGTGTAGAGCATTTGTGACATCGTAGCAATGTTTTTATAATTTTCTAAGTAGACACTTTTTTGTATTAACAAATTCATTACAGAGAAGATAAGGTGTTACAGAAAATGGACAGCTCTTGTTTTTGCACAGATTCTGTTTTGTTTTCTTTGTGTGTGATTGGTGCAAATACACTAAATAAGGAATTCACTAAGAAGTAAAATCAGGGCATATTCATTTAAAATTTTTATTTTTAGAGCATGAACTGTCTAATTTTATATCACGAGAACACTTACAAAATTTGATTTATAATGATTTAGTTAACAAATTAACACTATCAAGGATACTCTGATTTTTATGTGAACTAAGCAAAATGCTTCTGCTGAAAGGCCTTACTATCTCTATGCACATTAACTCTAAGTGAACACAGAAGACCTCAGGTTTTAAATTCCGCCCCCCATGGGCCTCCCTGCCCACAGAGCCACAGTGTTTACCCTTGCTGCTGACTGGCATGCCATAGTGGGC
Source organism: Leopardus geoffroyi (assembly GCF_018350155.1). Lineage (NCBI taxonomy): Eukaryota > Metazoa > Chordata > Mammalia > Carnivora > Felidae > Leopardus > Leopardus geoffroyi. The sequence goes on from NC_059341.1 coordinate 122,889,416, forward strand.
CTAATTCCAGGTGGGATGAATTCAGCAAGGCAGATTAGAAAAACCTTAGAACAACCAGAAAATGGAAACAAGCACCTGACAAGAAAGCCTCGTTGGATTCTGGATCATTGTCCTTGCTGGATGAGCAAGGATGGAAAGTATCTCAGGGACCGTTTGTGGAAGAGATGGATTGTGGGAAGACCTCTGGTTAATACGAACCCTCCACAAAAGCCAAGCTGTGAGAAGCATCAAAAAGACCATTTGTAAAGGCACCCTTTGTTGTAACTGGCATAAATTGATATATAGTCTGACTCAGAAGCTGAAACTCACATCTCAAATTTATTTCATGGCAGTAAACCTGTGGAAGAGCACGTAGGTCTGAGAGAGGAGAGGGGAGAAGGCGGAGGGTGCAGTTTGTTTGATCCTTCTTTTTATGCCTGTAGCTGGATGTTTGCATACCTCACGAAATGTGAACCTGGTCCTTTGTTAAGACCTACACGACCTACACACTCCACCGTCTCACCCAGATCACAAATGACAAACGAAAAGCAAATCATTCCAGAACAAGAAGCGGGCCTTGACATGTTAAGGCTTAGGTTTGAAAACTGAAGAGAAGGCCTTCCTTCAAAGACCCTCCAGACCACAAACCTCCATCTGGCCAAGTGGGTCCAGACCTTGAGTTCATTTGCCAGGGCCAGAACTTGGACAGCCTGGGAGGGAATCCAGGAGCGGTGAACACATCATGGCTCTTCAATAAATATTTACCGAGTGAATGAAGCAGTCGGCCACCTCAGCAACAACAAACTGTGTTGCCTGTATTCAGCAGTGAGAACCTGATAACCATGTCTGAGTCTGTTACAATTTGTCGTGATGCTGTGGGGCCCCATAGTAACACTGGAACTGAAAGACTGACTGAAGCTCTGGCAAGCATTCATTATCTTGAAGATGGGGGGAAAATGTCACATTCCTGTGCCGTGAAACCTGTAGGAGAATGAGTCCTCAGCTGGGACTCACTTTGAACAGACTTTTCTTATCTGCACTTCTCATGATGCATTATTATTCTTCATGTCCGTATCTCTCCGTGAGATAGATTGGCAGAGTATGTGCCTTGATCTTTATCTTTGTAAATCAGGCGTTTACCAGGATGCCTCCTGGTACACAGCAGGTGCTCAATAAATACTCATGAATGCATGAATGAATGAGTGAACAAGTGAAGGAATGACTAGGGGTATTTGTAGTGCTGCATAGTGAGATTTACACTGGTTTACTAGTTAAGTGATAAACAAATGGTCTGTATCACTCAGTAATGTTGACTGTTTTGCTTTGTGTACTGTAAACATTTCAGTTGTTTGGGCTTCACGACCCTATGCCAACTCTCTTCAACCTGGACAGTTACCACCAAAATTGTTACATGGGATAGACAAAACGGTACACCTGGCTTGCCAAACTGAGAATGCCAAAAATCACTCCAGACAATCACATTCTGCTGGTTCCCTGAAACCCCTAAAGCTGGTCTCATCCACATTTATGGTATTATTTCTAATTTCCATGACTTTGCATTTCCTTGGCCCTCTTGGCTAAAAGAGTAGAATAAAATGAAATGTTTCTTTATTTTAGTAATTTGTGTTTCTGTTCAATTATAACATGTTGACTAGGTACTACCATGAAGTGTGTATATCCAGGGAACAATTCTAGCTCCACTTGGACTCTATAGAGGTAGAATTTAAACTCTATGTTTTCTTAATTCTTACAGCTTTGCATGTGGGCACAGTGGTTCATCTTTGTAGAGACTCAAACATTAGTATCAGAAGTTCATATTGGTCTGGACTCTTAGAGTTGATGGTGCCAGAAATCCAACTCAAATTTGTTGAGGAAGAAAGGGGCATCTGTTGACTCAAGTGACTGAGAAGTCCACGGGTACAGCTGGCTTTAGGGATGGCTGGTCTGAAAGTGGCACCAGAACTCCATTTCTTCTCTCCCTCTTGAAGCTCTGCTTTTTCTCTCTATTGACATCATTCTCAGGCAGTTTTTCCCCCCGGTGGAAGTGAGATGGCTTCTAGAAGCTCCAGGCCTACAACCTGTCCAGCAGAAAGAGAAGACTTCTCAATAGTTCCATCAAAAGCCTGGGAGTTAAAGCTCATTATCTGACTGGCTGGCTTGGGTCACATGCCCATGCCCAGCTCAGGGAAGTATGATGCTCTGATTAGTCAGCCTTGTGTCACCTGTCCACCTCTGGACAGGTCAACTGTGTCTGAGATGCTAGGCTGATGGTGGGTGAAAGTTGTTTTCAGAAGAAAGGAACGGGAAATGGATCTGGGACAGACACAAAGCAGTAGATTCTGTCATGGAATTAAAGCTTTCCCCCAAACCCCCACACCAGATGTCTTGGGTGGTACCACACGACAACTTGTTTCCAAGTAAAGCAAATTATACTCGCTGACAACCTTTTCAGGTTAAAAAAAAAAGTAAACATCAGCCACTTAGGTAACAAACAGGCCTTCAGTTAACTTCAAAGTTATATATTTTCAAGCTTTTTGTGTTTTTATTTCACCCCCATGTGTCTGGTCAGGCAGTCAATTACCACATTTCTCAGAAGAGGAAACTAAGGCAAAGAGAAGCTCTGTGATATGCAAGAGGTTCTACGGTGGGATGGCAACAGATCCCGGTCTGGGACCCTTGTTTTCCTGATTTCTGATCAAGTGGGTCTTTTTCTTTTTTCCTTTTTTTTTTTTTTTTTTTAAACACTAATGGAGGATTCCACAGAAATTGCATTTCACAAACCAAATTAAGTACATCAGTGTTGTGCCGTGTTTGGGTTTCCTAACATCCCTTGCATGTGGCATTGTCCCATGTTCTCATTCTTTCGCTCAGTTGGAGACATGCTGGTGTGGTGTTTGGGCCCTGGAATGAGGAAGGGGGAGCGGGAGGGAGATAAGTGGCATCCCATTCTCTCCCACTCCCTGATTCTGGCAAGTCAGTAAGCCCAGCCGTCTCCCCACACACATATTCTTGGTCTGGCTCTGAATGCCCGGCATTCTCAAGGCCGGAATGTCATGCATTTGCGTCCTGTCTGTTGCATAAGAGAGCAACCACAGCCTCTAGCCCTGGAGGAGAAGCTTCTGGCTCTCCTTGGTCACCCCCAGGAGACTCATCTTCTAAAGTGAAGGGCAGCAGGATGCCAGACCCATACTGGGGGGTGGCGGTGACTTCCAAAATCGATGCCCAGAAAATGCTGAACGAGGTACCAACCATCTGCTCTGAGAATTGAGCCAGGGTGCCATCAGACACTTAGTAAGCCCACAGTTAGTCCCTCGGCAGTGAGGAGTGCTCTGTGCCCCACTGTCCCCGAAGCCAGCTCTGCCTCTGAACTCTTCAGTTACAAGAGTTGACAGAGTCTTTTTAACTTCGATAAACTTGATAAGGATTTCTGATGCATAGCCCTGTAAGAGCCCTGACTGATAGGCCTTACCATCCTGGGGTGGAAAGGTAATTTCTAGATAAGTGGGGATTCAGCTGCTCCCATTCCCAGCCCTTACTTCCTGAACCATTTGTTATTTAAAAATTTTTGAATCAGTAATAGTATTCAGGGGATGCAAAAATCAAAACAAAATAAAAAGGTATTCTGTGAAATGCTTTTGTACTCTTCCTTTATCCACACTTACTCCATATACCTCTTTTTGCAGATAGCCACTTTTTATGAAAATACAAGCGGAAACACTTTTTAAAATGTTTCCCTTTTAACTTCTGCCCCCAATGTAGCATACTGTACCGACAGCTTTGAGCCTTCCTTTTTTTGACTAAGCAATGGGTCTTGGAGATGCTTCCTTATCAATACAGAGAGCTTCCTTATTTTTTTAGTTGGTTCTGTGTTACGCCTGCATTGTATTCCATTGTGTGGCTGTGCCATCATTTATTTAACAAGTCCCCTGTTTGATGAGCTATCGTGTGGTTCCCAGACTCCTGCATGACCTTGTACATACATCATTTCATGCATGTGCGAGGAAATCTGTGGGAGAAATTCCCATAAGCGGGAATGCTGGGACAAATGGGAACTGCGTTTGTAATTTGGCAAATATAGTCATCTTGCCTTTAGAACCTTTTTACTTGATCATTTTTTTGTTGGGAAATCTTTCCAACTATTTTACCCTTCCTTCTAAACTGAGGATGCTGATTGTAAGTTCACCTTTGCAGGGGTGAGTCAGTCATTCATCGACAGGCACAGACGTGGATTCTGGGGTAGATGGTGTGGGACAGAGGCAGGCTGACCGTGTCACTGTTCTTCTACAAACACTCTCCCTCTTTGTTCCCCCTTTTTATTTAAGCACCTAAGGCAGGGAGGGCAAGGCTGTTTGCTCCCCTCTCTGTGGACAGCAGGACTGTCTTCTCTCTCCTCCCCAAAGGCTCCAACTCTTCTCATTTTCATGGTCAAAAGTGTCTCCATCTCACTTGGGGTTTTCATTGTGATCTTGCACTTTTGTCATTGCCTCTTCTAATCTTGTGCTTTTTCTACCCACTTTCTGGCATCTCTTTGAAGGGCTACTATTCACTTACACTTTCTTCTGAGAATACTTTGCTTTTATAGACCTCAGTCATCAATCACAATATCCCTTTTCCCCTTTCTGGCAGACAGACTCATGACCGAACACCAGGGAGAATTCACAGATCCTTTGGCCTTCCCTGGCCCCTTGGCTTGGTGGTCATTGTGGAATGGCACAAGTGGGTGGGGGATACAGCAATGCAGGAGCCACAAAGAGAGAGAGGAAACTCCAGCTTTGAGAAACTGAAAAAAACTTATTTAGAAATAATAGGTTTTAATTTTTCCTAAATGTACCTTTTATGCTATTTTTTAAATGTTTATTTATTTTGAGAGAGAGACAGAGAGAGAGACAGAGAGAGAGAGAGCGTGTGGGTGGAGAAGGGGCAGGGAGAGAGAGAGAGTGAAAGAGAGATAGAGGGAGAGAGACAGAATCCCAAACAGACTCTGTGCTATCAGTGTGGAACCCAACATGGAACTGGATCCTATGAACCGTGAGATCATGTTCTGAGCTGAAACTAAGAGTCAGATGCTTAACCAGCTGAGCCATCCAAGCAACCCCCTTTTATGCCATTTAAAATACTTACACACTTTACTTTTTAAAGTGGTTTAGGTTCACAGGAAAACTGGGTGGAAAGTACAGAGCTCCCCCACCCCCCACCACATGCACAGCTTCCCCCACAGCGTCAGAGTTCTCTGAGTCTCTAACAGCAGCAGGAAACCATAACGGTCTCAGGACTTGGGGTCCTGGGTTCCAGGTCTCTTGCCCATCAGAATGATATTGGCACCAGTGATAAGAATGCCTGGAAGACGGACTTCACCTTCGTGAGTGATCCTTTTGCTCAGGGTCAGCCCAGAGGAGCAGGTTCCTGGTACCACCCAAGACATCTGATTTAAGGCGAAGAGTGATGTATTTAGAGCTGGCCAGCAATTTGACAGCTGCTAACATAACCTTTAACACGTGTACTAAAATGAATCCTGAGCTTAGTTCAGTCTGTCATTTCCTCTTAATACTTGAAAAGTCACAGTTTTGTTTGAAAGTTCCCTCAAAAGGCTCTCGAGGGTGAATTTACTCTTCCGCTTGACTGCACTTGGAACCCTTAAGAGCCACCTTGAAGTTGAAACTGGGAAAATCCCAGGTTTCTCTGGCCAAGAGAAGAAGAAAAGGTATGTTCTGAGGTTTATTAAATAATTACCTAGTTGTTGACATGTTGGGAGAGAGGGGAAAGTCTGAGGTGTTGGCAAGTGTGGACAGAGGTTAGTAAGGATCGTGGGTCACGTGGCCTATAAATGAGAGAGAACATTTTCGTGTTCAGGAGATGTGTTGTTCTGACTCAGTTAGTTAAGCCTTAGCATCGTACATCATTATCTGGACTCTAAGTGACCATGCTCAAATGTGATCCAGGGCATCCTGAAGATCGTTGGCTGTTGGGAGTAGACACATAGGTGACTTGAAGGGAAGCAAATGCAGAGAAACAAAACCCAGAATTAATTGGCCATTTTGACTTCGCATCTGCAGTTGGTCTGAGTGGCAGATTAGGGCAGGTTTCCTAACAAATTGCTCTGAGACTAACTCTATTCAGAGCTTCAGGAAGAAATGTCGTTCTCAGTTTGGCGATCCCTTTGATCGGTATTCTCCAAAACTCCAACCATTTGTATGCCTCCTTTGTAATTTTTTCATGCTAGTAAATTACTGCAATTTACTTAACACTTTTCAGTGACTTGCTATATGACTTTATTTATATTTTAAGAAGAAACTTCTCCCACTGCTTCTCCTTCTGGCTGCCTAGCTTAGTAAATGGTGTTAACATCCACTGGGTCGCCCAGGGCAGAAACTTGAGAACCATATCCTAGACTTCTTACTCTGTTCCCTACCCGACCTCATATTCTAATAAGTTTATCTCCTATGTACAGGGTGAACAGATGGTTTAGCCAAACCAGGGTATTTTGGGGGAATGAAAGGGACACTCTTGGCAATTGTACCTAGAATAAACTGGATCTGTCTGAAGCAATTGGAATGTCTGATCAACCCATCTCAAGAGAAGGAGAATTCTCTTTCTCCTATTTCCACCATCACTACCTTGGTGCAGGCCTTCATAATCATTTGCTTAGACTAGTACAGTAGCTCACTATTGTTTCGTTGATCTCAGTCTTGGTCCTTTATAACACATTGCACATACACATATGATATATATAACCCTCTTGAAATCCTTTAGTGGCTCCCCATAAATCCCCTAGTATTGTCTGTGAGGTTCTTTACAGATCTGGTTCCTTTTTATTTTTCCAGCCTGTGAGCTCATTAACTTATTCATTTGTCGACATTTATTGAGAGTTACTCTGGGTTGGCACAATGCTAGGCTATGGAATATGACAATAAATAAGACGGGCTCTGGCCTCAAGGTATTTACAATGGAATGGAGAAACAGCCAAGGGAATATTACTGTAAAACGTACTATGGAGAAGCACTACACTCTTTGATCTCGTTGCTCTAAGTGCGGTTCGGGGACCAGCAGCATGAACATCACCTGGAGGCTTGATAGCAATGCAGAATTTTAGGGCCCTGCCCCAGACCCACTAAGTCCAAATCTGCATTTTAACAAAATGCCAACATGACTGGAGTGCACACTGGTTTGCAAAGCCTGGTCTGTGTGACCAGTTGAGGCACCTGGTTCAGATCCCCAGGGATAATCATGCCTGGAGGGAGACCTGGAGGAGAAGCCAGTTTGCTAAATGGAGGCAAGGTGAGAAAAGACACAGAGTGGAGGGATTCGCCTATGCTGTGGCACAGAGAGGAAGAGAGAATATACTGTTTGGTGGGAGTCACAGATTTTTCAGTGTTTGGGAAACACAGGTTGCAAATGGGAGCCTTAGCTAACTCAGAGATACCCTTATTCAAGGGAAAAAATGGTCAATTTTAGCATCTCCATTTCTTCTTTGAGCCCATCTGGAAACAGTGATTTAGAAGAAATACTTTGATTCAGAGTGACAGCAGGATAGAGGTTACCAGGCCTGGAGGGAGAGGAGAATAGGGAGTTACTGTTTAATGGGTAGGGAGTTTCTGTTTGAAGTGATAAAAAAGTTCTGGAAATGGATAGTGGTGATAGTTGCACAACATTGTGAATATACTTTAATGCCACTGAATGATATACCTACAAATGGTCAAAGTGGTGATTTTTTTTTTCTTCCAAAGTTTTACTTAAATTTAAGTTAGTTAACATACAGTGTAGTATTGGTTTCGGGAGGAGAATTTAGTGACTCATCACATACAATACCCAGTGCTCATCACAACAAATGCCCTCCAGAGTACCCATCACCCATCTAGCCCATCCCTCTACCCACCTCCTCTCCACCAACCCTCAGTTTGTTCTCTATAGTTTTTCTTTTATTTGCTTAAATCCAAAAGTGGTGATTTTTGTGTTACGTATATTTTACCACAATTTTTAAAAAAATGAGTACTTTGGAGTCAAAGGAGGCTTAATTTCAAGTTTCAGCCTTGCCAGATCCTGGCAAGTCAGGTAACTTCTTGGAAACTCAACATGTTCATCTATAAAATGGGACGGATGATGGTACCTGCCTCATAGACTTGTCATGAGGATTCATTGGAGCAAGACCTGTAAAGCACTGGGAGCTTGTTGACTTATCTTTGGGCCCATCCTTAGCACAGGGCCTGGGATAGCCAGAACTCTGCAGTGCAGCTAGAATCATTCCTTCCTCCCCATTTGACTGAGGAGGTGGTTTTCTACTCTGGCTGCATGTTAGAATCACACGGAGGGAATCCAGGTGATTCCAGTGTGCAGCCAAGGCTGAGAAACTCTGCAATAGAAGTGGGTCACAAACTTGAGTGTGCATCAGCATCACCTGGAGGGTTTGTTAAAATGACTCCTGGTCCCCATCCCCAGAGTTTCAAGGTTAGTAGATGGGGACCAGCCTTTCACTTTATCATCTGCCTAGTGGCTCTTTCCTTTTGTTGGCAGAGTTTGTACCATTCCACTCACTATCTGACCTCTTCCAGGTCCATTACTCTACTCCAGCTTTTCTTGAAAACATTTGCCAATAACATTTCTCATGTCTCAATAGTCCCCAACCTGCCCTGGCTTTAGACACAGTTTACCATGTCTCAAAATTCTCCTCCTCTGAATTCAGAGACATATTCTTTGCATTTTCTTCTTCCCTTCTCCCTCCCCAACTTGGAAGCAGGGATTCCCATGTGACACTCCCATGACCATATTCTTGGGTCCCTATATTTATCCCTTAAAAAGAACACAGTCTTGGAAATGAGACAGACATGGATTCATATCTTATGCTTGGGCAACTCAAACACTGAGCCTCCTTTTCCTTTCCGGTGAGTTATGGGTAAAGATAACAGTACCTCTATAATAATACATTCCTGACACAAAACACCCAATTATTAGTTATTACAGTGTGTAACCTGGGGTGCCTGGGTGGCTCAGTTGGTTAAGTATCCAACACTTGATTTCACCTTAAGTCATGATCTCACAGTTTATGAGTTCGAGCCCTGCTTCAGGCTCTATGCTGACAGTGCAGAGCCTGCTTGGGATTCTCTCACTCCCTCTCTCTGCCCCTACCCCCCTCAAAAATAAATAAGCTATAGTGTGTCACTTTTAAGAACATGGCAAAATCGTGACTTGAAGACAACTCCAAGAGTAGTGGGACTAACCCATGGGGGGATACAGTAAGGGCTTTACCAAACCAGGATTTACCAAGGGGCAAGGAATGGTCCTAACCACAGATTTTCCAGAGGACCTGGGAAGACAGGGAGGTGACAGATGGGATTTGACAAAAGGAATGGCCAAGAGATTCTCTGTGACAACATTAAAATGTGAGCCTATGGGCTGGTCCACGCACAGGAAGGATGTTATTAATGGTGCTAGCACGGGCTATGGAATGGTCCCAGAGAAAATCCACAAGGGAATTTTAACCCCATCAATGTGGAATTCAGTCCTTTTGCAAGAAACAAGATGATAAAGAACCTGTTACAATTTGCATCATTTATTATAGTTGTGTGCAAAACATGACCATGGGGTGTTACACAGAGCTCTTGTTACAAGATGAGGGCTCTGAGTGCTGTTTCCCGTCGATGATGTTATTCAGCAGGATGGCTCACATGTTGAAATTTGAAACTCTTTGGGTGAAGAATCCCTCTGCAGGCTGTACCAGATGTTGCTTGTGTAGCTCCCCAAGCACAGAAAGATGAGTTAATCCTTGAATTATTCTGAACTTACATCAAACTCAGAGGCTTTGATCCAATGAGCCATGGCAATAAAAAACAAGGCTATCAGAAGAGCTGTGGGTGGTAGTCCTGTCTCTGAGAAAGGAACAGGGCCACTGGCTGACGGCTGCATTCCAAAAGGCCTCCAGATGCAGAGAGCCATGAGCAGAGGGCCTGACTTAGTGTGATGTTGTGAAAATCCTGCACTTGAAACACATGTAGTCATAAACAAAAACTTCCTCACCCTCTAAAGACCCTGCAGAAGTATCACCCCCTCCAACATGCTTCCCTTGGTTCCAGGCTCACTGATCCCACTTACCTTCTTTTATCTTCATCATCCATAACACGTAGCTTGACACTTGGTTATTCTACAAATACACAGTTTTCTCTCCCCAGTTATATGGTAAGTTCCTAAAGGTCCTAAACCAAATATATATATATATATATATATATATATATATATATATATACAAAATAATTATTTTGTATTTTTGTATTTCTGAATGCCTAGCACTCTCAAGAGATACCATCGTCATCTTTTCATCCCTAAATCTAGCACAGCACCTGGCAGGTAGCAGATACTCAGTAAGTGAGTAAATAGGTACTTACTAAATGAATGGAATTGATTGATAGCTAAGTTGAGTTGGCAATCAATAAGGGAAGATATAACAGGCATTTCTTGTTTTGTTTGCCCAGCACCTCACCCCACCCCCTTTCTTCCAGAAGTTTCCTCTCCCTTATCCCCATCTTTGTGGTTCCCACAGGATCTGCTATGTTGTTTCATGACCCCGTTGAGTTTACCTGACTCCAACTGCTTCAGTGAGTCCTTCCCTAGAATTTTTCAACTTGGAACCATAAAGAATGTTAAGATAGCTTTTTTTTTTTTTTTTCCCTTTTCCTGATGACCAAAGCTATGAAATGTACTGTTTGTTAGCGAGCCCTTTGCCCCCATGTTTTTCACCACATGAAGAAAGTTGATCATTAGTTTGGATGAAGAATGAAACTAATGAAGAGAGTGAATGGAGACAAGAAGAATAAAAAGGAAACCTGATGGTTTTGAGTTCCTGGTTTCAGTTGTTCCCATGCCTCAGGCACATTCCTGTCTCTGGGTTTCACAGAGATCACATTATGCCTTATAATAACCCCCACTTTTGCTTAAATGAGTTTGAGTTAGGTCTCTCTGTCACTGGTAACCACATAAGTCCTAACTAATACAGAAGTCCCTGCTTTGTGGTAGACACTCCATAAAAAAGAATGGATGAATACAACCTCATTAGGTCAAATTATGATGTTTTACAAGCAGGCATTTTTCAAAACTTCCCATCCTTATTTGTGGCTTTAATACATATCTCTTTGATACCCCTCCCTCTACCAACCACCCCCAGAGATAGCTCAGTTCTGAATATAGAGGAGGCACATGCTATACATGGCAGCTAGTTTCTGGTGAGTTGCTTCTTCGTTTTTCATTTTCAATGACAATTTAATCCGTGAGTGCATTTGTTGAGAATCTAAGATGTTTGGGGCTGCATTGCCATCTGTGCATGATGGAAGACATTTGTAACAACTTTCTAAAGTGCACATAGAGTGATGGGTTTTGAACAGCAGCCATGAACTCAACATGAAAGGATGGTCTTCACGAGCAAAGGGAAAGAGCCTTTGAATAGCTCCATGGTAGACAAGATGGTACTAGAAACTTATTGGTGTCCACATTTTCTGGACTTCAGATTCAGGCATATGGCCCAGGGCATATGAGGGAATTTATGGGAACAATGGGACAGCTTACTTGATGTTGGGTCACCAGCTCAGTAGCTCTGGTCACCGTATTTATAGAGCTAATCTTTAGCATCAAACCTTTCTCTAGACAGGCTGGTCTGCTTACTGCCACACAAATGGCCATGTGGGTTTTATCCTTAACACATTTTCTCGGAAAACTCCTGGTGCCAGATACCTCTTCCTGCCTTACTTCCTGTCCTTTCATTCATATCAAACCCATCCCCCAAGTGCCTCTGTCCCATCTCCTCCAGAAATGACTGTTCTATCTAATCTGCCACACGTGACATTTTATTCATCCTAAGAATGGCATGTACCATATAACCTCATATCCACACTCCCCTACTCGTGAAAAACATCACTAATTGAAATTGAAATGGGTGCTCCTTCCCTCCAAAGCTGGTAGGAACATCAGAATTCTCAACATAGAACTTGAGGCAGACAGTACAAGCTCAGTGTGGTTTGTAAGCAGCATGAAACCTAGTTGCTATCTCTGATCCATCCCCTTATATTGTTATTTGAGGTTTGGGGATGTACCTTTGTAAATTTATATTTTAGTTACTATGCAGTGCAATATTGGTTTCAGGAGTAGAATTCAGTAATTCATCATTTACATATAATACCCAGTGCTCATCACAAGTGCCCTTCTTAGTACCCATCACCCATCTAGCCCATCTCCCACCCACCTCCCTCCATCAACCCTCAGTTTGTTCTCTATCACTAAAGTCACTTGTGGTTTGTTTCCCTTTCTTCTCTCTCCCCCCATATGTTCATCTCTTTTGGACGTGCTTGTTTTCTTTCTTGCTCCAATATAGCAGCAAATATTTATTGAATGCTTATATGTGCTGGCATTGTGCTAACCATTTTACATGTATTTTCTAATTCAGTCCTCAAAACAATCCTGTGAAAGTATTAGTATATAATACCCTCAATCCTGTGAAGATATCTGCATTTTATAGGTGGGGAGTCTAAGTGTTATATTTATTTATTAAATTGGTTTTTTATTTTATTTATTTAGTTTTTATTATTTTATTTTTTAATTTACATCCAAATTAGTATATGTTAAATTGATTTTTAAATAAAAATTGTATATATTTACAGTGTACAACATGATTATTTGATACAAACACACACACACATATAATGAAATGGTTACTGCCTTCAAGCTAATTAACATATCTTTTCCTTTCATGGTTACATTTTGTTGTTGTGAGGAGAGCATCTGAAATCTACTCTGTTAGCAAGTTTATAATATTTGTTACAGTATTATTAAATATAGTCACCATGGTGTACATTAGGTTTCTATACTTCTTCATCTTACATAACTGAAAATTTGTACCATTTGACCAACATCTTATTTCCTGCACCTCCTGTCCCTGGTAACCACCATTCTATTCTTTGCTTCTATATATTCAATTTTTTAATAAGTGACATCATTCAGCTTTTTTCTTTCTGTGTCTGGCTTATTTCACTTAGCATAATGTCTTCTGGGTTCAGCCACGTTGTTGCAAATGTCAACATGTCTTTTTGAAAAGCTGGACAATATTCCATTATATATATCTCACAGTATTTATCTATACAAATACATGGCAGTTTCTTTTTAAAAAATTGTTTTTAAGTTTTAAAATTTGTTTATTTTGAGAAGGAGACAGAGAGCATCCCAAGCAGGCTCTGCACTGTCAGTGAGGAGCCTGATGCAGGGCTTGAACTCACCAACTGTGAGATCATGACCTGAGCCAAAATCAGAGGCTCAACCGACTGAGCCACCCAGATGCCCTATATGGCAGGTTCTTAGTCCATTCATCTGTTGATGCACAGTTAGATTGTTTCCATATCTTGACTCTTAAAGATAAGTAACTTGTCCGAATACACGCAGCCAGAATATGGCAGAACCAGAACTTGACTTCCAAACATTTGCTCTTAACCAATGTGGTGTATCATGTTGCTCTTCTTTGTATCATCCAACTAGCGCAGAGCTGTGTGCATAATAAATATTTGTTGAATATAGGGGCACCTGGGTGGCTCAGTCAGTTAAGCTTCTTACTCTTGGTGTCGTCTCAGGTCATGACCTTACAATTCATGAGTTTGAGCCCCACGTTGGGCTCTGTGCTGCCATCGCAGAGCCTCCTTGGGATTCTCTCTCCGTCTCTCTCTGCCCCTCCCCTGCTTGCTCTTTCTCTCTCTCCCTTAAAATAAACATTAAAAAATAAAAATAAAATAAAATAAATATTTGTTGAATATAGGGTTTTTATAAAACAATAAAGTTTTTCACAAGAGACAGAAATTGAATTGAAAATACCAGAAACAAATTCTCTAGCGAGAGTTGGAGCATACTTGAAAGGAGCCTACTTCACTTTCCCAGTATCCTTGGCTAAAGGCAGTGCCCTTCCCCATTCCACAAATACACATGCTTTATGAGAACAGAAATGCTAAAGATCAACTCTGACAGGGGTGCTCTAGGGAAGAAGCCCCTCTGGGAGCTTGAGAACCTCCCAACGGATCCTCAGGATGGCTCTGCTAACCACCCAGTCACTGGCACCTCCCTGGGGCTCAGTTTCCAAATTTGCAGAATGATTCATTTAGACTTGATCACCACTACCCAAGTGTGTTTCTTGGAATATTGGCCCTACAAGAAATTCAAATAAAAAGTAGTTGTATTTTCAAGTGCTAATGGGAAATTGCATTTCTCCTTGGGAGATACATAATCCATATTAAAGGGTCTGAGTAGTCCAGCAGGAAAGAACCTGCCTATTTAACGTTTACTTAATGGCTATTTAACTTCGCATTGCCTAGTCCCCTTTGGTTTCACATAACTGCTAATATATTTCAGAGCTAATACACTTAGGAAAAAAAAAAGTTAAATATTTTCTAAAGCTCCTTCGTAACATTCTGTAAGTCTCTAAAGTAATATAATTTGACTATAAACTTCCCTCAGTGAATTAAAGATGGAATCACACCGTTTCAAGTTTTTGGGATTTCTTTGTCAGAAACGTTGAAAGGGTGTTTAGATGACCTATCCAGGTTTAGCAGTTCAGGCTGCCCTGTGTGTTTCCTGAAGTGGACAGTAGGGGGCACTAGTGGACTGCAGTAAAGGCCACCCCTCCACAAACCCCAGAAGAAGCGGCCAACTGAAGTAGCAACCAGCCCAATTCCTTTTCCAGCTGAAAGGAAAGCTACTGAGAGCCAACTCCTCTCCCTTTTGGGTCTCTTTCTCCTTTAGAGGAAATACTGGGATCGAATCAGGATAGATAACATTGTATGTGTGCCCTTTACCTTCAGAGATAGAAATCATATAAGACAACTCTTTTCAACTGCTTTTCATTGATTGTGTTCATTTTGGGGCAGCTACACTTGACAATGGAAGTTATTATTGGACTAAACATAGAGCCTCTGAGTTGAAAAAGGAATTCTTTCCTTCATCAATTCTCTCATCTCAAAAAAAAAAAATGTACAGGTGAAGAAAAGAAAAAACTTTGTTCAGATGTAAGTTCTTTTTTAATTTATATTTTCTCTCTGAACTTCGGGTGTAAGGCTTACACAGGCAAGTGTAAGAGGCTTGGGGGGAAATGGAGATACATAACTTTTTCCCACTTATCGTTGTCATTTTCCTGTGAAGTAGAACAAGTCAGGCAAGCCTCCTTAACCTGGACAAACACAAGAGATTGGGGTGATCTGCTCTAAGATGATATCATTTTTCCTACATCCTCCCTCATTGTTAACTCCCTGCTTCCCACCCCCCATGCTGTCCCTGCAAGAAGTCCCCCTCTTAGGAAAGAAATGTTACATAGACTTAAAAAATGTTTTCTTCATGAAAAAGTGCAAACACAATTCAGGAGTATAGCCTACAGAAAGGAACAGAAGGGAGAAATATTACTTTTCACCGGTAGAAATTCTCTGCCTTCTGGCTTAGAGGAACTTTGAGCTTGAAAGTCCTCAGCATCCCCCTCAAACCCATCCCTTTATTGTGTACTCCAGGGGCCCCAAGACCCCAGGGCATGCAAGGAGGTGTACCAGCTGGCCGATGCCTGCCATTCCAATGGCCTTCTGCTGGATCCCAATCCCAACCCTTTAGGAGATAATAGGTGCTCATCTCTGTAGGCAGCAAAGTGCACCAAGCAATGGCCACACGCCACACTGATTGTATCTGTGGTGTGGACTGTCTTGTTTGTGACAACACCATTCTTGCCCAGTGAGAACAGGGGAGAAAATGGCAGGTGAGAGGGGGCTGCTGGGCCAGCAAGCAAAGCCTGGTTTGTCTGATTTCTGACCCATCTCTACTACTCACCTCTGTCAGAAAGTAATGCTGGGAAGAGCTCAGAAGCTCAGTAAGCAGTTTAAGCTCTTTGGAAAATTCCTAGTGCTTTGAATTCCAGGAAGTATTGAATCATAAAGTCACAAAAGAGGAAAGGATTCATGAGAAAAGGATGAAATGAATATGTATTGAATGCCTCCCATATTATTGGATGTATTTTTCAACTTCATAGTCAGAGGTAGGCATCCTGTGATCCTCTCTGTGGAGGGGGGGGGGGAAAGAGGATCCCAGAGGTGGAGGAGGTGGGCCCAAATCACTGGGTTTACAAGCTAGGATTTGAACTCAGGTCTGTTTTCACTGATCAGAACCATTATACCTTTACTCTTTGTGCTCACCTCCTGTTTTCTACCAGGGTGATGCTCAGACCATATCCTCTATGTGTGATTTTTTTCCTACACTCTTTTCAAATCTGCACAGATAACAGTATTCTGCAACCACATTTGTGTCTGCCTTTCACAATCAGCGTGAGCAAGTTCTTCCTAGCATCTAACTTACATACCCCCCAAATGCAGTGAGAGCTACTGGCCCTGCCCTCAGGGAACATGGAAGAAAGATGGCTACAGCATTCCAGTTAGCAGCGGCTTCCCAGTCCTTCCAAATTGCTTCTGTTAAAAGAATCTGCAATTCAAAACACATGCCCTGTCATGAAGCCTCACCCTGTCCCAGATGCTTGACTCCTGTTTGGTCCCTCTTATTTTTTTATTAAAAAAAAAATTTTTTTTTTCTAGTTTATTTTCTGAGCGAGCGAGAGAGAGAGAGAGCAGGAGAGGGGCAGAGAGAGAGAGACAGAGAGAGAATCCCGAGCAGGCTCCACACTGCCAGTGCAGAGCACGATGTGGGGCTCAAATCCATGAACCGTGAGATCATGACCCGAGCTGAAATCAAGAGTCAGATGCTTTACCTACTGAGCCGCCCAGGCGCTCCTCTTTGGTCCCTTCTAGAGTGAGCCTGAGGGGCACCTGGGTGGTTAAGTGTCTGACTTTCAGCTCAGGTCATGATCTCATGGTCCATGAATTGGAGTCCCGCATCGGGCTCTGTGCTGACAGCTCAGAGCCCGGAGTCTGCTTTGGATTCTGTGTCTCCCTCTCTCTCTGCCCCTCCCCCACTCGCATTCTGTTTCTCCCTCTCTCTCAAAAACAAAATAAAAACATAGAGTGAGCCTGAAACATCACTCAGAATCAGGCCCCAGATAGCAACAAGGTGGATCAAGGCTTTTCTCGTACTCCCATTGCTGTGCTGAGGCCCTGGGCAGATCCCTTTTTTTTCAAAGTATGTTCTAGGCTAGCATTTTTTGTGATCACATACAAAGGCTTACTTGCATCCAAGCTGTGAGGGACCAGAAAGCAAAGTTTCTTACACTGGGAATTTGGGTACTTTATTCTTTACAAATAAAAAAATCTAGCCTGGGAATCCCTTTGCAAAGATTATGTGTTTAGGACATGATAGGAATGCATAGCAGTACAACTTGCACTTAAGGTTTGTGGGAAAGAAAGGGAATTTGTAGGTAAGAGACCTGGGTGTGAATCTTATCACAGCCCCTTAGTAGCTGTGTGATCTTTGCATGTTAGCAAACCTCTCTAAACTTCCATTTTATTCTCTATGGAATGCAAGTAATAATACAGAACTCATAGGGATGTTGGAAAGATTCCTGTAAGGTGCTTTATAAAAATTTTAAAGATATTAGCACTGTTGCCATTGCTGCAGCACTAAAAAAACAAGCCTACCTCTGATTCAAGGGAAGAATAACTTTCAATCTTGCTACCTTGGGGCACACCTTTGTTCCAGATGTAGATTACCTTCCAGGCTTCCCAGATTTCATGTCTCACGTGTGTTAGCTCATTCCTACCTGGAAGGCAGATGGTATCTTTAGCATCCTCGTTTTACAGCTGGGGCAAAGAAGTGAAGCAAATTACCCATGGCTGTGAGCTAATAAGTGATAGAACCTAGGCAATCTCATTCCAGAATCCAGCTCCTAAGCACTCTGTCATTTAAGATGCATTTTGGATATGAGTAGCAGAAACCCAAAATAACAGCGGCTTAAAATAGAAGTTTATTTCTCTCTCTTGTAAAAGTCCAGAGGTTGACAGTTCAAGACCAGATTAGAGTCTTGGCTCCACACAGTGCTTAGGGCTCCAGGCCCCTTCTCTCTTCTAGTCCTCCTGATGTCTGGGAATAATGTCTTGTCCCCAACATCCAAAATAGATGCTAGAGTTTCAGCCACTACATACACATTCCAAGCATCAGAATGGAGGACGGGATAGGATAGAGAAGGGATAAAACACATGCCAGTTATGTATTGCAGACTGTTCCTGGTTGCGGCCATACGACATTTCTGTTTACTTCCCATTGGTCATAGTAGCAAGGGGGTTGGAAAATGTAGTCATTATTCTGGATGGCTTTGTGGCCAGTTAAAAACTGGAGGATTTTATAGTTTGTGGGTTCCAGCCCTGCATTGGGCTCTGTGCAGACAGCTCAGAGTCTGGAGCCTGCTTCAGATTCTGTGCCTCCTTCTCTCTGCCCCTCCCACACCCACACTCTGTGTCTCTCTTTCAAAAAAAATAAAAAACATTACATTAAAAAAAAATTGGAAGATTTTATTACGGAAAGGGGAGAGGTAGTCAGAGGTTATGTGGATGTATGGAGGAGGGGGAGGAGATAAAGCTGGAGAGGGGACAGGGACTGGGTGAGGAGGATTTACCAAGAGCCTACAGTTCACCACTCTAATCGCTGTGTTATTCTCCAATTTGAACAGGTGACAAGGGAAGGCAGGGCTGTCCCCTGAAAACCACCAGTTATGGCCACTGAATGGCCCTCTGAAGCCCCATAAGAGGCATTCCTAGAATACAATGCAAGTGTCCGCCTTGGTGGTAGACTTGAGGCTGCTTTCTGTCTGAGACCCATTAGCTCATTAGGTTAAAATGGGGGTGGGTGGCTTTTGATTCATGTCTCCAGCAAGTCCAGAAAGAGGAGGTGGGGTAAGAGGACACTGGGACAGAACACAGGCCGAGTAGCCCTTGGCTGGCTTCTCTAAACCTCCAGAGAGATCCTGGATACCACACACTGGAAAGTAACTTTGTTTCCAAAATCCTTTCCCATATGCTATTTCTCTTGGAATGCACAATAAGATTGTGGTAGGGGTTGCTTTGCTCCCTATTTTGCCAATGAAGAAAAGGAAGTCAGAATCCCCCTGTGATATTCAGCAGGATGAGGTCTTAGAATCTGTCTTTTCACAAGAGTGCCAGGTAATTCTTATGTTCAAATAACTTTGAGAAACACGACACTCAGGGCGCTGAGTGATATGAAAGGGTCACATCTAGGGTGGCAGATGAACCAGGAAACCATAGACTCCATGATGATGTTGAGTTATGTCTTTCATCATCACTGCTGTATCTCTACCAGCACATTGTAGGTACTCAGTAAATACTTGATGAAAGAATGAATGGAGACGAGTTTAGGGATCCAGCCTTTCTTGGATACCATTTCCTTTAGTGCCATGGAATAGTCCTAGAATGAGCTCACATTTTTCATGCTTAGTGCTGACAAGGTAGGAGACAAATGCTATTAAAACCTCCATTTTAGAGATAGAAACTGAAGTTGAATGACTTTCCCAAGGTTACATAGATAGCAAGCAATAGAACCAGGATTCAAACTCAGGCTCTCAAATATCATGCTTTCTTGTTTCTCTAATAGAGAATAACTATTCCATGTCAGTAGATTTATCACAGCTCAAATCATTCCCCATGAAACAGAAAAAGTCTGTTCTATAGATATATAACAGTTAACCTAATACACAGATGTGAGTCCTGTCATTTGACACCAGTGTTATAGAAGAGTTCTACTCTGCTTCATATACTCCTTGCTAACATTGAAGTGCCAAACTACATTGGCGGAGAGGAACGTATATTGACCTCCAATGTTTACTTTGCTTGTGAGCACACATCTGTTTTTGTTAATGGAGATGAGGGCAATCAGAGCAAACTCTCAGAAGCAGACATTCTTGACATGGAATTCACTCCCAGTCCGCGAAGTTTTATCATCCTTCAGGCTTGAGAGCAGGTTGTCAGTTTAGACAGTGGCCTGTTGAACCTAGAAGCTTCTGGACTCTTCAGTTCTTTGAAAAGAGGCATTGTTTTTCCAGGGCCTTTAGCTGAAGTTGAATTGTAAGGAGATGTGAGATTTTGTGTTGGAGTAATTACATCCAAAAAAACTCCAGGTAGACTTAGAGGAGTAAAACAACTTGCGGGGGGCGGCGGGTGGGGGGGGGCATCTAACAGCTCTTCTGTTTTCCAGCAACAAATTCTAAGTACAAAATCTGACCCCTTTCCCAATTTGCCTTCGCGGGGGCCCCCCATTCCTCTACTTTTTTATCCACTGCCCCAGCTGTAGCATGTGTGGGTGAGGGGAGGTTGACCACATTGGAAATGGTTTCCATTTCCTTCCTTTGCTGACATTCTTTTATAGAAGACACAACACACAGATTGCAAAGGCAAATGTTGCCTCATAACATGTTTGGCATCAGCGGCCTTTGTGTGCTTTCTTGCAAGTTCTTCATTTGTCTTAGATGCAGGCAATGTCCTTGCACCCACTGACCACCATATCATGGGAGCACATAGCCCAATGGGTGCTCGGTCAGTGGGTTTCACGAAGACTGCTTTGTGACTCAGCTGCCTTACCTTAAAAGAAGTTGTTGACAGGAATACATGCTCCTTGGAGACAAATGACTGTGACTGGGTTTGGGGATCCACCCCACCAACCCAAAGGATGAGAACAGTTGTCAATTCATTGACTGTTAGAAGATATGTCCCATGACATCTGGTGGAAATGGGAGGTGTGGATACAGAGGGCCTTGAAAGTAAATCTATCCATGAAGTTCATAGTCTGTTCATAGTCTTACTTTGTATTGCTTTTATAACTCACTAAAAATGTGATTTCCTTGATTACAGAAGAAATGTGATGGCTTATGGTTCAATACTCTAAATGTAATTTCATAGACTTTGGACATTTATATTATGCTTCTAACACTTACATTGTTCATCTTTTGGGATGTCTGCTCATTCCATTGGGAAAAGCTTTATGTAATATGTACATATAGCCTCGTGTCATCCCAGACACCTCCCTTCACTTCCTACTCCCCACATGCCACACATAAGCTTTCTCAAGTTATAACTCTGCCAAATAAAAGGAACTGGAGATCTGTATCCTGCTTTTCTGTGGTGCTAACAGAATGTGATACTGGGCAGGCAACAGGTGGTTAAAGATTTGAGCAGAAGGGCACTTGCATCCACTCTAATGCCTCTGAGATAGATGGACCTGAATACAGTATGTGTAAGTGTGAAAACTGGACACGACCTTCAAGGCTGTGGGAACCCAGATGGCCTCACCCCTTCATAAAGTTTCCCCTGCACCTAGCTTGGAGGGAGATAAGGCACCAGCACAGAGCCTCACCACCTTTATGATGCCCAGCCATGGCTTGAAGTTCCCTACCATTGAAGCAAAGGAAAAGAAACTGGGGAAAATGCCTGGCATTGAGCTTCCTCCCAATTTTGTCCTGTGTGGCACTGAAGTTGGATTTAATTTAATATAGAAAAATAAAGATATCTTATCAGCTACACTCTGAGTACTGTGTAAGAATTATTGACGGTTAATATATGTAAGACAAAGTGAACCTCAATCTGCAAAGAAATTCAAATGAGATTTTTCTCCCATTAGATTAGCAAAGATGCTTTTATTGATTTTTATTTATTTATTTTTCAAGGTTTATTTACTTACTTTGAGAAAGAGAGACAGAGAGAGCGAGCTGGGGAGGGGCAGAGAGAGGGAGAGAAGGAATCCTAAGCAGGCTCCACACTGTCTGCACAGAGCCTGATGCAGGACTCGATCTCATGAGCCGTGAGATCATGACCTGAGCTAAAATCAAGAGTTGGATGCTTAACCAACTAATCCACCCAGGCGGCTCACAAAGATGCTTTTAAAAGCCCACACTTAGATGCTGAATGAGGGTGAAGAGCAATGGGTGTGCTTATGTACTTTCATTGGACTTATAAATTAGTATAGTCCTTTGGCTCTTAATTGGGTCTTTATTAAGAGGCCTAAATTTTGACAACAATTCTTCCACCAATCTACCATAATGAAATAATCGGTAACT
Organism: Leopardus geoffroyi; assembly: GCF_018350155.1. Classification (NCBI taxonomy): domain Eukaryota; kingdom Metazoa; phylum Chordata; class Mammalia; order Carnivora; family Felidae; genus Leopardus; species Leopardus geoffroyi. The sequence goes on from NC_059341.1 coordinate 122,911,386, forward strand.
TGGGTAAACTTTATACACAAAGATGTTCACGGTAGTTTTATTTTTAGTTATCATGAAGGTGATATGATGCATTAGGTAACAATGTGACACTGATGATAAGAAAATGGTTAAACATTATGGCACATCTGTAAGATTTCATACTGAGGTAGTCATTAAGACTTTTAAAAAGATATCATGGCTCCTTCCCAGATGACATTAGATACAGGCGTGTACAAGTCGGTTCTTGTTGTATAACACATACCCTCCAAATTTGGTGGCTTAAGATGTTCTCAAAATGTGGGAATTGGGTGGATGGATGGTTTCTCTGGTCTAGGCTGCTTGGAGCTTGATGGCTGAGAATGGCCTCACTTACATATCTGGGATTGCTAAAACAGCTGGAACAGCATGGCCTCTCTCTCCATTGATCTGCCATCCTCTGCATCAACCTTGGATTGTTCTAAAAGCATTAAGACAGGCACCTCGGTGGCTCAGTTGGTTAAGTGTCCCAACTCCTGGTCTCGGCTCAGGTCGTGAGATCAAGTTGTGAGATCGAGTTTGTTCTGCACTGACAGCACAGAGCCTGCCTCGGATTCTCTCCCTACCTCTCTCTCTGCTCCCCTCCTGCTCTTTCTCTCTCAAAATAAAAAAAAAAAAAAAAAAAAAAAAGCATTAAGAGAGATCAAGCCTCAATGCACAAGCATATTTTAAGCCTCTGCTTAGATTTGTTACTGTCCCATTGGCCAAAGTAGGTTACATGGGCAAGCTGAGTTGAGGGATAGAGAAGTAGACTCAACCTCCTGATTGGAAGATCTGCAAAATATTGTGTCCATTTAAAAAATATGCCATGCCACATGACTTGATTTGGATAATAAAATGTGAAAACTTTGGGGGAAGAAGCTGTAAGAGCCAATGCATTCTTTCCTATATTCTCCTTTCCTTCTTACACAATAGCCAGATACACTTGAGATGGTAGCTGATCTACTTGCCTTGGTTCCAGAATGATCAAGATGAGCAGAATTTCCATGCCAAATTGCACTGGACATATGGCTTGACTAAGAAATAAACTTTTGTGGTTTGAAGCTATGCAACAAAATTACCTTTTTTTGTTATTGTTACAAAACCTAGCCTAGCCAAACTAATACAATAATTGTACAGGAATTAAAGTGATATATATATATATATATATATATATATATATATATATATAAATTTTTAATGTTTATTTTTGCGAGAGAGAGAACAGAGCACGAGCAGGGGAGGGGCAGAGAGAGAGGGAGACACAGAATCCAAAGCAGGCTCCAGGCTCTGAGCTGTCAGCACAGAGCCCCCTGTGGGGCTGGAACTCACGAACCACGAGTCAGGTCCTGACGTGAAGTCGGATGCTCAACTGACTGAGCCACTCAGGTGCCCCTAAAGTGATATTTCAAAAGAATGATTTGGGGGCACCTGGGTGACTCAGTCGGTTAAGCATCTGACTTTGGCTTATGTCATAATTGCACAGTTCATGAGTTCAAGCCCCTCCCCTGCTCTCTCTCTCTCTCTCTCTGAAAAATAAATAAACATTAAAAAAAATTTTAATGAAAAAATAAAAGAATGATTTTTAATGTAGGAAGAGGTTCATTATAAAATTCTGTATTAACCAGCAGCCTATAAAGCAGGTATATACTTGTATATGTTGTATAATCCTAAATTTGTGAAAACAAGTAAATGCATAGACACATTGCCTGGAAGGAAATACATCAAAGTGTTAACAGTGGGATTATAGGCAATTTTTATTTTATTCTTTCCTGTGTTTCCCAATTTATTTATCATCAGTGTATCTTATCATGATAGACAAAATTATTTTTTTTCAATCACTTGTCACCCTTCCCTCTCCATCATCAGGTCATTTACTGTGCCTCCCATGAGAAGATTTTAGGTCCCTACCTCATTGGATTTGGATTTAGCCATGTGATGTGCTTTGGCCAATTAAATGTGAGTAAACTTGGCATTCACCATGTTGGAGCAGAAGGTTTAAGATTCATCTTGAGGTTTGGCCAGTTCTCTTGCTCTTTCCCAGATATGTCCCATGTAGGGACTGCTCCTTTGGCCTGGGTCCTGAAGTGAGAAGACAGCAGAGCCTAGGGTGTGAGGTAATAAAAATATGTATATATGGATCCCTGCTCCTGGTTCTTGGCAAAGAGCACCTAAAATCTTAGAATTCCCTAAGTGATTGAAGCACTGGCAGCACCTTTTGTTTCAATATTTGGTCTTTGATCCCCATTCCTGACATTGAGCTCCTAAATGCCTTGGAATTTCCTAGGTGATAGCAGTGTCTTTGTTCTATGAGGTGACTCTTGGTGGGGGGCTGGTCACCAGAAAGACCGAGCCATGGTTAGAAGCTTGGAAGAGGGGAGAAGGGCTAGAAATGAGTTAATGATTGATCATACCCAGATGATGAGGCCTCCATAAAAAATCTCAAAAGTATGGGGGTACAGAGAGCTTCTGGATCAGAGAACACTTGGAGGCACTGGGAGAGTGGCATGCTCAGAGAGAGCATGGAGGTTCTGTGCTCCTCCCCATGCCCTTATCCATTCATCTGCATCCTTTATCACATTCTTTTATAATAAACTGATAAACAGGAAGGACACTGTTTCCTGAGTTCTGTGAACCACTCTAGCAAATTAATTCTGAGGAGCGGGTGGTGGGAACCTCTGACCTATACCTGATCGGTCAGGAGCCCAGGTGAGAACCTGGACTTGTACTGGCATCTGTGGCGGTGGTAGTAGAGGTGGTCTTGTGGGACCGAGCCTTCACCTGTGGGATCTGATGCTGTCTCTAGGACGATAGTGTCAGAATTGAGTTGCATTGTAGGACGCCCAGCTGGTGCCACAGAATTGCTTGGTGCAGGAAGCCCCCCCACATCTGGTAGCAGAAGTGAGTGTGGTGGTGAGGATAAAGGGAGACACACAGCAGGAAGGGCGAGTTTTTCCTACTCACACAGCCTGGCGAAAATCTTAGCCAATCTCAGCCTCCAGACAGCACGAAGAAGAAATAAACCATTCTCTTGTAAGTTGCTGAGACTTGGGGGGTTTGTTAACACAGCAAACCTAGAAAAATTCCTTTTTTACTTTAAAAGACATACTTAAAAATATGGCCATCAGTTACTCGTAAGTCACCAAATTCCAAGTCCGACCTGTACACCATACTGCTTTCTTCTTTATCCCACGCCATTCTCTCTTTTGCCTCCCCTTTCAGTTACAAGGTAGACTTCTACAAAGACACGTTGTCCTGAAACAAAAAGATCCAAATCTGCCCCAGTCCTCTTATAAAGGCACGTTCCCATTTGCTGGGGATGTACCAGGGTTGCCACACTTTGGAACCCAAGGACAGGTGAGAAAGTAGCTCATCTTTTCTTTAGTAATATTTTAGCTCTGGCAGAGAGTATGGCATGATTCAGAAAGTCACCAACCAGCACAGAATTTTTGTCATTCCATATTAAAATAGGAGTGTTTCATCCAAAACCTGACTGGGGGTATTCATAAACCACATGTAGAGGGGTTGATCATTTACACACAACATACTCATTTCTTCAAAGAAAATGTGGTTTTCTTATTTTTCTAGAAAACTACCTAAGCTGCCTTATGAGCCCCATCCTGCTGAGTAATAAGGAAACTTAGATTTAAGTATCTCAGTGTCTGTTCCCTGTCTTTTCCTCCAGAATGCTTATTAAGTACACAGATTTGCTTATTGTATGGCTGTGGTGGTGAGCAGGTGGGAACTCAGATCCCCGCTATTCCTTGGATCTTCACTGTCTTCGAAGAAATTATTTCCTGGTGTACCTGGTTATGCCTTGCTTTGCTGCTACCTTCTGTGGACATCTGGGGCTAGAATACTCCAGGTCTGCTGTTTCTCACCTCAGTCAGGGCCTGGAGTCCTGGTTAACTTGCCTCATCTCAGTTTTCTGGGATTGCCTATTTCTTTGAAGTGTAGACGGGATTTCCATTTGAGTTCCAGCTCAGGTGATCTGCCCTACAGGCCCCACTTTGGTAACTCTCCACTGAGTTTGCCAGCAACACCATCAACTACCTTCTGTGTCCTTCACTGGGTCCTTAAAGGACTCCTGGGTAATCTGCACGCTAGATGGGAGCTGAAGTTGCCTCACCTCATGTGGCAGCCCAGGCTGGTAGAGGGGGGCACTCTGTTTCATTCCAATTGCTACCCTTGTGCAGAAGAGGAAAGATACGAGCTAGACTTTCTGCCCTTGGCCTTGGGTGAAGGTCATGAAAGGAAGTGGGCCACAGCCCAAAAATTGGAAATGAGGGCTCTGTGGGCTCCTCAAACCGGAACAAGATTCTCTCCTGCTTCTCTGAGAGCCATGCTTGGGCCATGTTTGGGAGCATATTTCCCATCTGTTTTTCATTTCCCCAGCATAGAATGTGGGAGGCCAGGATCACACAACATTCCCTTCTCATTCCCCAGATGCCTCTGAACTCTCTTCCTTGAATTTTTTGTTCCAATCCATGCTGAATTACTTGAATGGCTCCCAGCACACACCATGCTCTTTTATCCTTCTGAGCCTATGCCTGTGCTGTTTTCTCTGCCCAGATTGCCCCTCTAACACTCATTTCTCTTGAAAACTTCTACTTCTCCCCCAAGACACTGCCCAGGATTCTTCCTCCAACATGCTCACTTCCCTCTTGGCAGTTTGTACCACGAACTTCACTAAAGAGATATTTTGGTGTCTGTCTTCATCATGAGAGCTTAAGGCACTGAGGCTCAGGGATCCCAGTTGGGACATCTTTGTTGTCCTGATGGCTGGCACAGAAAACGTGTTCAATGAATGTTGGTTTAAAAAATTAAATCTTGGTAAAGGGTGAAAAGTATATCTTTCAGCATGTGAATCTGCAATTATCTCAAGGTAAAAAGATTTGGTTAAAAACACCTTAATGAGAAAAACCAATTATTCTTTAAATCTCCCTGGCTACCCACTGGGAGAGGACCAGAGTTTAAAAATCCAAGGTCTTTATGAAGTTGTCATTTCCAAATGGGGGATGGATAGCTCAAGCTATTAGTAGTCAGGTGTCCTGTACCCCACTTGCCCTCAGAACAATCAAGCCCTGAATGGCTTTGAGGGAAGGTGAGACACCGGCCAGCACATCCAAATTATAACAATTATAAAAAGGAGCTCTCTCAGGCAGAGGAATTGGGAAAAATCGACTCCTTTTGGCTTCCTTCCTCCAGGAAGCTAAGAGAGGTGTATAAACAAGCTAAGAGAGGTGTATAAACCCAAGTTAAGTATCCCCTCCCTGCTCCAGCCCTGCACTTGTGTGTAAAGCCTAACCTGAACAAAGCAGCTCCAGCCTGAATATTTCCCTAGGTTTGCCATCTTACTTCAAAGGGCCAATGGCTGTGTTTCCAGGCACTTGGACTGCTTGCTCGTGTTGAAACATTACTTGTGGGTATAAATATATTGTGGGTAATATAGATATATATATGTTCTGTTAACTTTCTTAGATGAATCAGTGTGAGTAAAAAGTGGGTTGCTTATTCTCCACAAAAATTAGTACATTAGTTCCCCTTTAGTGAATATCTCCTCCTTTTGGGTTTGTTCCTAGTGCGAGTTCTTATCAGATACAGTCATCTGTGGGGGCTTTTTTCCCTGAGGAGTGAAAGTGAGGGTCTAGAAGCCAGCGTGGGCCCCCTTTATGAGTGGCCCTCCAGGAATTTACTAATCTAGGCAGAAGTATGCATTTTATACAGTATGCAGATTATAATCTGCCACCTAGAGTTGCAATGCTGTGACAGTCTGTCAAAGTCCCTTCTTTCCTCAAGTGTCTCGGAGGGTATTGCATCCTTACTGCCTTTGAGTTCTTTTCCATGAGACTGTGAACTACTTGTGCAGAGGGACATTGAGTTCCTCACATCTGCATGCTGGCTAATTTCCTGGGGTCTGATGCTGTCATGCCAAGGTGGCAGACACACACCTTACTAGTGATGTGCAGCAAAAAGTGAAGTACGGTTTATTGGAGAAGCTTCCACCTTAGAGGCCGCAGAACCCTGGGCTGCCATCATCCAACAGAGAGATGTGTGCTTGACTGACCAGGGCTGAATGTCCCCCCAGGAAATGGCTCCAGGGAAAGGACCTTGCCCTGTACTGCTCTATGGATTTATAGGAAAAGGATGGCGGAGAACATATGGTATATGTTTTTTTGTAAAATTTCTTTCAATGTTTATTCATTTTTGAGAGACAGAGAGAAACAGAGCACAAGCATGGGAAGGGCAAAGAGAGAGGAGACACAGAATATGAAGCAGGCTCCAGGCTCTGAGCTGTCTGCACAGAGCCTGACATGGGGCTCAAACTCGCAAACCATGAGATCATGATCTGAGCCGAAGTTGGATGGTTGACTGAGCCACCCAGGTGCTACCATATGGTATATGTGGGACAGAGCCTCCAGAGATTAGCCTCTGGCATCATCCTGTTCTTCCCTCAAGCTACCACAGACCTGCTAAACCAGCCTCTTGCTAAACTACCAATAGGATGGTTGAGATTTGTCTCTCCTCTGGCACCACATAGGTAATTTGGAATACAGTAAGCATTGGATTAATAGGACTGCTATTGTTAGGAGCATGTTCATGTTTATTTCATTTAAATTTGTTCTCCTTCCACACACTAGTTGTGGTAAGGCCCCTTAGAGGTCAATGAGCTGGGCGGGATCTTGGGGAATTTTCCATGCCTGCCCTCTTAATAGGGAAGGGGGTGGGAAGATTGACTAGAGAGGGTTCTTTTTGCACCTACATCCCCAGGATGGAAACCAAGCAAACTTCTCTTTCATGCTGGGTAGAAGACAACCTCTGGAGAGGCACAGGAGCAGAGGAAGCAGGTGAGCAGGTGGGCACAGCTTTCTTCCCTGCAGCATAGCTTGGGCAGAGTAGCCCCCAATGTGCCCAGAAAAACCTTATGACTATTCTGGGAGAGATCTCGTTAGGTATGGTAATCATGTTGTCTCAGCCAAAACATCAGGGCATTTGACAGCCATATGATAACTGCCGAGGGCTCTTTTGGAGATAAATGTTTGAAATCAGGCCTGTCCCAAGGGAAAGACAATCCAGGATCTATCAGAAAGATGGGTTTCTTATGAGCCAGTAAGGCCCCAGAATCCCTGGGGGTTCTAGATCTACTGCTCTGGGCTCAAGGATGATGACGGGGGTTGCACCTTATGGGGTCAAGAGATGTCAGGGCTCAGGTAGTGTGAAGGATCCTCACCACAAGGGGGCCGGCAACTACCTTCCCGGGGAGGAAGAAGCTGCATTTCCTTCCATGAGCAGTAGGATGAACTGCAGATTTAGAAGGCAGAGGATGTGGTTCTGAGCATTGGGCAGCCCTTTCTTTTTCTCCCCCTCAAACTGAAGAGACTTCCAGGGTGGGATGAATCTGCAACTTGCCAGTGATGGCTGGTCCCATGAGTTTGCTGTGTCAAGAATGAGGAAACTTACCCTTCTCTGCTGAAGGCCAATGTAGCTCATCTATTACTGCTGCTGCTGCTGCTGCTACTACTACTGCCGGTTATTAACCAGGAAGTTTGCAAAAGTTGTACAAAGATTTTTTTCACTTAAGCCTCAACAATAACCCTATGAGGTAAGTTCTATTGGAATTTAGGAATCTGAAGTGAGGCCACATAAACTGTTCACGATAAAACAGCTTGGAATGGTATAGTCTGGATCAGAACACAGTTCAGTAGGACTCTAGCTTCACTATTGCTTTGTTATGCATGTGTCTCAGATGTCCTAACAACAAGTAATCTCTGCAGCCAAGATATCTTCCTTCAGAAAGTGCCATGTGGCAGCAATTTTGTTTATCCTTTTCACCACTGCAGTCCCAATGCCTCGGCCGGTGCTTGGCCCATCATCAGCACTAGATATGTATTTGTGGAATGAAAACAGGGATGTGTATGTAGCAGCAAGACAGAAGTTTGTACAGAGCCTCAATCCTAAAGTAAGCTATGAATCATATTCCTATACCAGGTTAAGGGAAGGAAGCCATGGGCCATCAGGCTATTTGTGCCTTCAGTATTTCAATTCAAAACAAGAATTGTTTTATGATCAAAATGAATTATCCTGACATTCTTTCACATCTTATCAGACTCTTCTTTATTCAAAATGTTGTTGGTACTATTACTTAATAAACTGGAGCAAGCAATAAATTCCACTGGTCTACAGAGACTGCGGTTGGGTTCCCAGTACCAAAATGATTTTGATTATTGAATTGGCATATACCCCTAAACATTCCTAAATCAGTGGTTGGCAGCAGCAACATTCTGAGAGAAAGAGAAAAAAACAGTGCGCGCGCACACACACACACATCTAGCAGCTTCAAAGCCTCTTACACACTAATGGATTCCTTATGGTTTACATGGCTGTAACTGTGAAAGAGGACAAAGAACTAGGAAGAATCTTATTTCTTTAAACAAAAAAAAATTTTTTTTAAGTATGCCTTTGAAAAGTCAATTTTTTTCTGAGGAGAGTAGGGAAAAAAAAAAAAACCTAACATAATGGAACCCTTAAAAACGTGTGTCGGCACCACAATAGGAAACCAGAATAAATGTAGGCAAGGCAAACACATGAAGCCAAATGCAGAGTTCATCTGCACTCCAACAGCAGACGTAGATGGAGAAAACAACAAGCAGAGTAGAGTAGTAAGAGGGAGGATGCCAAGTCATAGTAAGAGGGGGTGGAGGTGGGAGTGTAGTAGGGGGAGGAACATTCTAGAATTCAAAACAACAGACTATTCATATCATATTCCTAAAATCTGTATAATGAAACCTGTTTATATTATCCTCTAATTGATTGTTCGATGTTCAAATTTCAGTGTCCCAGCCAATGACCCACCAACAATTTCCTTGTTCGTAACATTTTCTTTTCTTGGTCCCTTGAAAAAATAACAAATGAGTTTCTCCATTTATAAAGCTGCTCTGAAATGTCTTCTTACGTCATGGAGGCTGGAGGTCATCTTGGGACACTGGATAGTAACGGGGGCCCTTGGGCTAGGGAACAGGAGGTTTTGTGATTGTGAAGCAACTTCTGATCCCATTAGCTGATGGTTGACTGACGTTTTGGAACAGGATTTTGCAAGGGACTGGGGAAAGGAAAAGAAGGAGCATGGGAAGGAGGCACTTAAAAGATTGAGAAGGCAGGAATGAGCTGAGTGCTCCCAGATTTGAGGAGGATTTTATTATTGGACACAGATCTGTGGTAAACTTTCAGCCAGAATCTCAGAGGCCTGGTTTGAGGGGCCTAGTAGAGGCTTTCTTATCAGCACTGTGCTGTCCTTACCCGGCAAACTGGCTCTGTGAGGAAAGATGCAGTAACATCTCATTTACAAATTAAGCAGTAATGTATATAGGCATAGTGGTGAAGCCCTTCCTAGAGGGCTAAAGGTGATATTTTAGGAAAAAATAAGAGGCAGTGGCTGGAAATTGTTTCTCTGAGAAGTGATATAATCTAAAAAATAACTAGTTTCATGAAAGGTTTATCTATATTCCTTGGTACTATATTTGTAATAGTTATTGGAAGTGAAGGACTTTCGGGGATATTCTTAAGTTTTTCTCATTGTTATGATCAGAGGCAGAATGTTGGTTGGGTCGAAGAGAATCTGGCTGGATATGTAATTTCTCACTGAAAGCAGAAATTACACTTTGAAAGATGTCAGGAAGCTCCTCTGTCCAAAATGTGTGGAAAAGTGAAAAAAAAAAAAAAGTCATATAGCCCACTTTGAAGCCCACTTACATTATGTCCTGGCTGTGGCACCTTGGATAAATTAATTTCTGAGTCTCCACTCCCATGATAAGGGTAATGATATGTGTTAACAAGTTTTCTGTCAAGAGCAAGGGAGATCATATATGTTAAAGCCTAGCGTGGGAACCTTTAGTAGGTTCCCAAGAAATATTAGTTCCATTTATGTCCTATACTTCACTTTTCTCCCCTGCCCTCCCCCACCTCCTGCACTCTGATTTTTGAAATCTTTTAGTCAGTGACAGAGCCTTCCTTGAAGAATTAATATAACTATATAATTAATATAATAATAATGGTAATTAATATAGCATAACATAAGTAAGCAGTTAGCATACATTTAATCTCATTCAATGCTCAAAACAATCCCATGAAATAGGTACCATTATTAACTCCATTTTGCAGAGGAAGAAACCAAATCTAAGTAGGGTTAAATACTGTTTCAATGATCTATTTCTATACAACAAACCACCTCGAAACGTAATGGTTTGAAGTAATAATCATTTTATTGTGTCGTGATTCTGAGTTGGCCAGGCTCAGCTGGGAAGTTCTGCTCTACGTGATGTTATATGGGGCTACATTTATCTGGAGGCTCAGTGGAGCTAAAACATCCCAGATGGCTTGCTCACATGGCTAGCAATTGGTGCTGGATGTCAGCTGGGAGCAGAGTTGAGACTGTCTACCTGTGGACATCCGTATTCCTCCACTGTCCCTCCGAGGATGGCAGCTGGATTCTTAAGAAGGAGCCCTCCAGGAGGGAAGGAATGGAAGCTCTCGCTTCTCTTAAGGCTTGGGCTTAGAACGTCACTTATCCCATGATCTGTTGGTCAAAGGTGTTACTGGCCCAGCAAGATTTAAGAGAAGGAGAAACAAGGTTTATCTCTCAGTGGAGGAGTGGCTGGGGTGGGGGGCGGGGTGGGGAGGGAAGGAGTTATGGCAGCTAGGATTGGAGATGATCTACCACAAACACTTTACCCAAAGTCACAGAGCTAGTAAGTGTCAGTGTCAAGATTTCAACACATCAGTCTGACTTCAGAATCCATGTGCTCAGCCACTAGGTCATACACATGACAATATACAATTAAATGCCAATGTCTATGGAAAGCCCAATGAGTGCAATATAATTTCAGAGGAGAGATTAGTATAAAATTAAGAACTCTAAAGACCCTAAACTGAAAAGAGTACTCCTTTTGAGTCCCCCTTCCCACACAATGAAGAATAAATGTTATTTCTTGAAATGTCACAAAGGTTACATATGCTAAAGTTAAAATAAAATCTTTTTAGATTTTTCCATTTCAAAATTCTATATACATTCATTCAAGCTGAGATGTGTGTGTGTGTGTGGGGGGGTAAGGCGGGAGTAGGGGGTGGGACAGCTGAGACCCCTGACTCACAAGTGCTGTAAGCACATGCTTAGCTTGCCCAGTGAGTAACTCATGCCTGTGGTGGTGGGGGGGGGGGGGGGGGGGGGTCGGTCCAGAGGCCTAGAGTTGACAGGGAAGCTCCAAGGAGAGATAGAATTTAGCTGGCTCCGAACTCTGATTAGAATTTGAATAAGAGAAAGAGAAAGAGAAGGAAGGAAAAATATGATTAAGACATGGAGTGGGGAATGAGCACTGAGAAGTAGGTAAGGGGTTGGAGGAAGGGACCAGGCTGAAATAAAAGAGTCTAGAGTTGGAAATGGGAAGGCTGATTGGCAATTTACTTGATGACCAGAGCTAATTGGCTCCCCATCTTCAGAGGTATCCCAAAGTAGCACTGAGAATCAGACTACAAAGAATGAAGATCCTCATGAAACCTAGGCCCAGCTGTGTAAACTCTGTTTTAGCCTTGGACTTGCTGAAGGCAGATGCCTGGAGAGCCCAGTTGGGGGCTGGGTTGGAAGGATACTGCTTGAAAAGCTCCCCAGTGGCTGATCCAGAAACATCCAGACTCATACCACTGTCTCACTAGTTTCTTTCAGAAAGGGACTAAGGAGCATAAAGCAAACCCAGTCATCATAACCCATCTGACAGCACTCTCCAGAGAGTTTATTAACCTAAATTTCTCTTATATTACCTATCTACCAGGACTTCCTGGTGACGTTAAGGACTTGGGGACCTTTTTGAGCCATTCTGAGCAAACACCATCTTCAGATTATTTTCCTACTAAGGTGGCTTCTATCATTTTCATTTGCAAAACCTTCTCTCTTTCTTCACATTTGAAAGAAACCCAGTACGACTGTTGTAATTTTTTTTCATGTAAATTATAAATATTTAGAACCTCTGTCAAAAAAAAAAAAAAAAAAAAAAGAAATAAAAGCAGATGTTTTCCCTTATCCTGGTCCCAAATAGTACCACATTAAAAAACAGTATTTTCAAGTCTTGCTAAAAAGTATCTCAAGAAAATAAACATTTGTTGAATGCAAACAAGAATAGAATATGGCACTTAAAAATTTTTTTTTTAATATTTATTTTTGAGAGACAGAGAGACAGAGCATGGGGACAGGCAGAGAGAGAGGGAGCTGGCTCCAGGCTCTGAGCTGTCAGCACAGAGCCCGATGTGGGGCTCAAACTCATGAGCCACAAGATCATGACCTGAGCTGAAGTCCGACACTTAACCAACTGAGCCACCCAGGTGCCCCCAGAATATGGCACTTTAAATATTAATATAGAATTCAGAGCAAAGGAGTCTGAAGCCCAGAGAGACTGAGTGACCTGTATAAGGTCACAGAGTGAATATACAGCCAACTCAGAATCTGAACTTCATTCTCTCAAGCCCTAGCCTGAATATAGAAAGCCTAGTTAGTGCTTTCTATATTCTACGCAGAAGATGGACTGCAAAAGGAACCTATCCTAGTTTTGGACTCAGTTTGCAAGCCTCAGAATTTGGATCCCAACCCCAACTGCAACAGAGTTCAGAGATGCCTGGAAAACTTTCAAAGCCAAATCCAGCAACCTCTGCTCACTTCTCATTCTCACTGCCTCCATGACATTTGGTGCTGCTGACTGTACCCTCCTTGAATTCTCTCCAGCTCTGGCTCAAACTCATCTCTTTCATCACTGGTCTATCAGCAGGAGCTCTTCTTCAGAGTTGTTTTTCCTTTTACATTTCATTTCTGGGCTACTTTTTCTTTCTGTTCTACACCAGTGGGTCTCAGTCAGGGATATGTATCAGGATTTCTTGTGCAACATATTTAAAACTTGGAAGTAGGGGTGCCTGGCTGGCTCAGTCCGTAGGGCATGTGACTCTTGATCTTGGGGTTGTGAGCTTGAGCCCCATGTTGGGTGCAGAGATTACTTAAAAATAAAATCTTACAGGGGCACCTGGGTGGCTCAGTCGGTTAAACGTCCGACTTTGGCTCAGGTCATGATCTCACGGTTTGTGAGTTTGAGCCCCACATTGGGCTCTGTGCTGACAGCTCAGAGCCTGGAGCCTGCCTTGGATTTTGTGTCTACCTCTCTCTCTATCCCTCCCCCACTCACACTCTGTCTCTCTATCTCTGTCTCAAGAATAAACATTAAAAATTTTTCTAATAAAAAAATAAAATAAAATCTTAAAAAAATTAAAAAAAACTTGGAAGCATATTAGCCATAATTTGAAAAATCCCCTCAGGTGACTTTGATGGACACTCCTGTAGCAAAGAGTATTTTTGAAATATGGCTCCAAAATATTTCCCATCCCACATGCCCTTCTGCAATGTGACCATGCCATTTTCCCCATCAAGAGGTGGAATCAATTTCTCAACTTCTTGAACATGATTAGGCCCTGTGACCAATAAAATGTAACAGAGTAACACTGTGCCAGTTCTAGGCATGGTCCTTTACCGGCCTGGTAGCTCTAACTCCTGCCTCTGTAAGAAATATCATCAAATATCCTGAGACCACCATGATATGAGAAACCCAAGCCATATGGAGCACCTCAAATGATAAGACCCCATGTGTGGAGCATGGAGACACCATGTATGAGTGAAGAACCATCCTGAAAGTGGATCCTCCAGGCCCAGCCGCTATAGTTAAGACCATGTAAAACAAAACTATCTAGCTTACCTAATCCTTCCTCAAATACTGACCAACAAAATAATGAGCAAAATAAGTGGTTGTGTTAAGCTTTGTGTGCTGGTTTATTGTCTTACTCAGTGATAGGTAAGCCAGACCAATCTCTCCCTCCGCATAAACACACAACCTTGTTAAGAACCATTGCTCTGTACTGTCTACCAGGCCTATATGATTTCAGCCACTACCATGAGCTGACAGCTCAGAAATCATCTCCCCTCTGTCTGGGTATTTATATAGATGATCTGCTGGCACCTCAAATGCAATACATACTAAACTGAATACATCATTTCCCTTTTTAAAACTCCTGTTCTCTTGCAGTGAATTGCCCACACTATCTTCCACATCACCTTGGAGTATTTTTTCACTCTCTTTCACCTGGGGTAGCCAATAAGTCACAAAGTCCTTTCGTTCTTTTCTTCATACTACTCTGTCATTGTTCCAGTGAGGTCTTTATCGTCTCTCAGCTGCAATGTAGTAGTGATCTCCCAAGTGATCTCCTTTTTACCATTTCTTCACTTCATCTCCCACATCATGGCCAGAATGATTTTCCTAAAACAGGAGTGGGCTCACATTATTTCTGTTCCCCCAAAACAACAATAACCCAGAACATTTACCAATAAAACTTTACACTTCTCAGTGTGGTAATCAACACCCTTCACTACTGAGCAATAAAGTAACTTCAACTCTCATTCATTACCTCCTTGTCTCAGTATAACTCCTGGCTACCTGATCTACCAGTTGCCTTTCCAGAACTCTGGGTTTCTGGATGACTCAGTCTGGAATACCTTTGCTCTCCTTTTTCATATGTAGAAAGTCTTTGTATATCTCAAAGCCCAGCTCAATTTTCATGTTTTTCTGGATGCAGTTTTGGGTTGTTCTTTTCCCCAGGGCTGTCACATACAGATGTGCAGATTGTATACTATACAACTCTAAGGAAAGACATTCACAATGACCACAACGTAAATTGCACCTCCTAGAGTTGTATAGTGCACAACTTACAACAACACATAAGCAATCATTTCATTCTCTGCACTCCTTAGACATGGTTCTTTATTTTGTTCTCTTAAAAATACTTTTATATTTTATATAAAATATTATATATTTTATATCAGTGCCTATATGCTAGGCACTGAGTAAAGACCACGAAGATGTGTTATGAGATTTTGGTCTTGAGAGGCTTAAAGTTAGGGCAGACAGGTATATAATCAAATGTATGCCAAAAACACTTTCACCTCTATTTTATCCTTAATTTATCCTTCCCCATTTTAGAGTTGGTTGAGAGCTCTATTTTAGTGCAAAATTCTTAGGGGCAGAAGTCATGTCTTATTTATCATAGCCCACAATGAACACTTGGCTTTGCACTGTATAGTGTCTCAGATAATGGTTATTAGATTGTATCAGATGTACCAGTTGTAACAAGAACAACCATTTATTTGCTCTGTACATGAAACACTGCTAACCCCATAATGCTGGATGAGGTTTAAAAAAATGTTTTATTTATTTTGTGAGAGAAGGAGAGCGAGAGTGAGAGCGAGAGCGAGAGCGAGAGAGAGAGAGAGAGAGAATCCCAATCAGGCTCTGTGCTGTCAGCACAGGGCCTGACCTGGGGCTCGATCTCATGAACTGTGAGATCATGACCTAAGCCAAAATCAAGAGTCAGACGCTTAACCACCTGAGCCACCCAGGACCCCCATTTCCTTTCTAAATGGGCACTCAGCTAGACTGCATTTCCTAGCTTTCCTTGCAGTTAGGTGCATACAGCTGAATTTTGGCCAAACAAATGTGGACAGAAAGTGATATGTATCTAGGCCTGGCCTATATGAACTTTCTGCTTAATTTTCCACATTCTTTTTTCCACCTGAAGCTTGGTGGAGAGTACTCTGATGATCTAGAGCAGGTGGCACTATAAAAAGGAATGAGATTGTACCCTTGAAATATGATCATTGGCTGACCAAGAGTTCTTACATTATTACATTATTGCATGAGGGAGAAATAAACCTTTATTATGTAAAGCTTAAATTTGGGGACTGCTTGAGTTTAACTTGCCTAATACAAGTTCTAAGTTTAATGTAACATTCTCAGACTGATCATGACTACCTACATTTCAAGAGTACCCAGTAAAGAAGATTCTAAAATTGCATTTATCACCCCCATTTAAGTATAAACCCTCTCATCTCTGTCATCAGAAATAATGGCCTTGTTCAATCTCTCACTTTTGTAATATTCAAAATACATGTGATTAGAATAATACCAAACAACTTCTCTTAAAATACATTTCAATAAGCCTAGAGAAAACTCTTTGGTATAGAATTTGAAAAGGCCTAGAGATCCCTGCCCCTGGTTAGGACATTGCTTGTGTCCTTCACAGCAGGCTGCTGCTGTCTACGGACGTTGTCATGAGATGGGAATACTGATATTCAGGTCCACTGTGTGCTGGGAAAGAAACAGCAGGGACTATGCTTTGACTTCCTCAATGCCTTAGAGCCAGTTTGCCACTTGTCATAACTCCATGGTTTGTATTCCTGTGACAAACTTACCACTTCTTGTTTTGGTTAAGAAAAAAAAAAAAAAACTCTAAGAGAGAAATGAGGCCACAAAATTGAGGAAGGCCCAATGCACACCTTTTTTCTTTCATTTACTCAACATACATTTTCTAGCACGTATTATATTCACAACACTGTGTGTGTATGGGGAGGGTAGTTCAAACAAATATAATAAACAGATCTGCTTTGAGGGACGTTTTTAGACTGTTGGTATTTGACAGCAAGCAGCTATTGAAAGACAGTATAGAGTAGAAACAGAATCCATCAATTACTGTGGTTTAAACTGGGCACCCACTTACACACTTAAGTTCAGTTTCCTCCTCTGTCATTTTTGAGGATCGTTGAAAGAATTAGAGAATTCCTTAGCACGATGCCTGGCAAATAGTAGGTGATAGCTCTTCTTACACAGGGAGACAACGCACACACACATGCCTAAACAGTTGGATGTTCAAGAAATAGCAAATAATTGGCACAAATAAGAAAAGTTGGATGAGTTTGGAGGTGGGACTATCACATTGGGATGAATGGACAAAATAAGTTATTAGTTTTACTTAATTAAGGCTTTCTCTTAGAATATTTCTCATTTATAATCTAATGTGGATGCTAGATCTAAATGTAAAACTCTCATGCAGGAATCTCCAAAAAAGGTATAAATGGAGAGAGGATTTTTTTAAGTTTATTTATGTATTTTGAGAGAGAGAGTGTGTGTATGAGAGCACGTGTAAGTGAGGGAGGGGCAGAGAGAGAGAGGGAGAGAGAGAACCCCAAGCAGGCTCTGCACTGTCAGCATAGGACCCAAAGCAGGGCTTGAACTCACAAACTGAGATTATGACCTGAACTGAAATCAAGAGTCGGATGCTTAACCAACTGAGCCACCCAGGTACCCCCAGGAATTTTTTATTCCAGAAGAAAAGTTCCTGTATTAGATGAAAAAATTCACAACAGTACTGCTGACTTACACCTGTGTGTGTGTGTGTGTGATAGGCATGCTACATACATGAAGGATAAGCCATAAAAATTGTTCATATGTTCAGGAACAAAGAGTTATAACATAATTTGTAAAATTATGGAGATCCAATGTTAGAAGAGGATCTTTCAATCCAAACCATTCATTTACAATAGAAGAAACAGAGTCAAAGAGATAACTTGTCTAAGGCCACACTAGTAGGATATTGTGAAGCCAGGACCTGAATCTTAATTTCCTAGATTTCTGTCACAATGCTCTGACTACTAATTCCCTTGTCCTTAAGGCCTAAGAAGTAATTCCATACTGCCACTGGATAGAGCTTCTCAGAGGTCTTCGTTTTTAAGAGTGAATAATTCCAGTGAAGACTTCCCAGTACTATGGGCAGAGGTCAGGCTTGAGCAAAAACTCTATGAAGGATTCCACAAAATAGTTAAAAATACTTAAAATAGCCCTCATTTATTGAACCCTTGCTTTGTGTCAGGCACTGTGCCAAACACTTTACATATATAATTATTTACTTAAATTTTCATTCATACATAATGTATGTCAGGCATCTACACTATGTGCTAGGATACAATAGTGAAAAGACATGCTTGGTTCTTGAGCTCATGGAACCTAGCTTTCCCCATAACAGAAATTCCATAAGATTTGTTTGTTTATTGCATCCATTTACAGGTGATAGAAAAGGCCCTGAGAATAACAATGATGGCATCCATATATTGACCACCTGCCCCACACTAGGCACTTTTCTGAGCACTCTCTGAGTAAATCTGATCAACAGCTCTATGAGATAAAAAACGGAGGCATAAGAAGCTACAGTGACTGGTGCAAGGTCACATAGGTAGTAAGAAGTGATCAAGGATTGGAATCAAGACTATCTGATTCCAGTGTCCACGATTTTAACCTCTACATTATACTGACCAGTTGGATTCCTGCTTTTACTTTTTTCCCCCAATGTTTATTTATTTTGAGAGAGAGAGTGTGCACACACAAACAGAGAAGAGGCAGAGAGAAAGAGAGACAGAATCCCAAGCAGGCTCTGCACTGTCAGCGCAGAGCCCAATGAGGGGCTCAAACTCACAAACCATTAGATCATGCATGACCTGAGCCAAAACTGAGAGTCAGATGCTTACCAGACTGAGCCTCCCAGATGCCCTTCAAACCTTTTTAAACAATTTTTTAAGTTTATTTGTTTTGAGAGAGGGAGGGAGAAAGAGAGAGAGAAAGAAAGAGAGAGAGAGAGAGAGAGAGAGAGAGAGAGAGAGAGAATGAATGTGAGTGGGGGAGGGGCTGAGAAGGGAGGGAGAGAGAGAGAATCCCAAGCAGGCTCTGTACTGCTAGTGCAGAGCTCCATGTGGTATTCAGACTCACAAACCGTGAGATCATGACCTAAGCCAAAATCAAGAGTCAGTTGCTCAACCAACTGGGCCACTCAGGCACCCCATTTGAACCTAGAGATTATTAAGAAATAGAGGCTGCTGGTAACAATATTGCTGGATCTACATTCAGACAAAACTATGTATTTTTCTGAGGTTGGGTTGCTTTATTTAAATATAGAGACAGCAAGTATCTACCTAAATCTTCACACTCCTGTTAGAAAAAGACAATTTCTTCAGAATTAAATGCCAACCATAAAATTTATTGTGTAATAGAATTTACCCATCCGTTTAAGCCATCCTGTTGCAAGGTATAGACATACTCCTTGAGACAAAAAGCAGACTTGAACAATTTTCATTTTCACGTAAATTCTATTAAAGAAGAATAAAATAGTGAAATTGCAAAATTTCTCCATTCCCTTCCACCATATGGGTTTCTTTGAGGTTTAATAATATTATAAATAAAGCAGCTTCGAGATGAAATACAAAAGAGTGAACAACAGTCTAAAAACATTTTGAAGAAGCAAGTATTATATCCCAGTGTTGCCAGGCTTTCAACATAAGTAAGATAGAAAACAGAGAATTCTCATTTGTTCTATCAAGAAAGCATAAATACTGGCTTCGTATTAAGCCAACCTCTTGCAGCTGTACACCAGCTCTCAACTATTAAAAAGATTCTTAAATTCCCAGGGAAACAAAAATCAATTTCAGCCATATAAGTCTGTATATAAATCTATTGTGGTTTATTCCAAATATTTTCTCATCAAGGAGTTTGGAACAAAAATTTTTTTGAAAGAGAAATTCTCCAGTTCACCCATTACACCATTATAAATATTTGAATGACTTCCAGTCACTTTGCCTAGAAAATCTCAATGTTTGTGTAGCATGCCAATGACAGCTCAGCAGCAATGTCAATACTTTTCATTATTTGGCAAGACAACCATGCATAGCAATAGATTGGAATTCTGACTGCCTTTTTCATATATTATATTTCACTTTTGTCACAGCACACAGGATGTTTACTCTTGCCCTCTCGGCAAGATACTCATTTCTGAGCTTATATTAAAAATCTATTTTATCTGTTAAAGCTTAGAATGAGCTAAGTGTTTACTGTTTTAATCCCAAATCAATGTGTGTAGTCAGGTCTTGAAAGAATTCCAATCACTGTAGCCCTTGTTCATATTTTAGATGGATAATGCTATTGGGTTGTTTTCCTTGGGCTCAATTTACATATTCTATTTGTAGGAATTGTGGACACTGGTATGGTGACTATAGTTAAAACAGAGCAATGGATGTGTTATTAATTTTCTGGGTTTGGTAAGAATCTGTACTGGCAAAATGAAATATACACATTTATTAAAGTTTTGTGAAACAGAGTAGAATGGAGATGTGCTTCTCAAACTTTAGAGTGTTTTAGAACCTCTTGGAGAGGTTCTATAATCAGTGATTCTGATTCAGTAGGTCTGGATGGAGTTTGAGATTTTGATTTCTAACAACGTCCCAGGTGATGCTGATATTGTCATTTCAAGGACCATCTTTTGAGTGGAATAAAATGGAATGGCCAAAAGGGAAAGCAAAAATCTTGCTTTTCCATTTACAGACTTATTGATTTGGGGGTAATTTACTTAACCTATTTTGTTTTTTATAAATTTTTAGAAAGTTTTTTACTTATTTTTTTTGAGAGACAGAGAGAGTGAGCAGAAAGAGAGGGAGAGAGAGAATCCCAAGCAAGCTCCTCACTGTCAGCATGGAGCCTGATGTGGGGCTCGAACTCACAAACCGTGACAGCATGATCTGAGCTGAACCCAAGACTCAGACACTTAACCAGTTGAGCTACCCAGGCGCCCTCACTTAATTTATTTTTAAGCCTTAGTTTCCTCATCTGCTCAATGGGGGGTTTATTAAGGATTAGATAAGTCTGCATGGCACTTGACATAGTGCTGGACAGATACCTAGTATGTGTTCAATGAATAATAGCCATGGTTATGAGAGATGATACAGTCTCCTTCTCTGGGATCCAACTGGTTGAATCTGCAGTGCCTCTGCTTCATATCCTAGTGTATTTGGCAAATTACTTGTTAAGTGTGTCCAGATTAGGAGTTAGCAACTATTCAGAACTTGAATTGCTCAGGTGGGCTCTAAAACAATTGAATATTTTGCTCCTTGGCCTTCAAACTAACTACCATACTGGAACTTTGATTCTCTGTACTTTGGATTCGTTTTCGTTTAAATTACTTTATAGTCCACAGCTCCACAGTTATGTCTTCTTGTGAATGATCTTTTTAAGAACAACATCAGTTTATTTTCGAAATCAAATTCAAGTCTTTGGAGACTAATATCATTTCTCTCCATATTTTGTTATTAAGAGGCCTGGTGTTCTGCCAAGACAACATATTAA
This sequence comes from Leopardus geoffroyi, assembly GCF_018350155.1. Classification (NCBI taxonomy): domain Eukaryota; kingdom Metazoa; phylum Chordata; class Mammalia; order Carnivora; family Felidae; genus Leopardus; species Leopardus geoffroyi. The sequence continues at coordinate 122,932,454 of NC_059341.1, forward strand.
TAAATTTAAGCTTGAGATTTTCATTGTCATGTGAACGTTGAAATTGGCTCTCAATTACACAAAGCAGCCAATTCAACAGGATACGGTATTGGATTTACAACGAACATGTCTGTGAAAAAATGACTTTAAAATCCCTGATTTTGTGGTTTGCTTTTAATTAGTTAAAAAGTCATGATGCACCAGTCACAAGAATCTCAGCCAGCTCAGGCTAAGTTAATTTTGAGAAATGACTTGACTTTAGTCAAATGTTAATAAATGTATTTGTCTTGCATTCAACCATTTATTCAGCTGTTAATCTAGCAGTAAGTCCCATTTCTGTGGTGGGTGATGGTCTAGATGCTGGGGAAAACACTTACCCCACCCTCCCAGAATTTACAGTCTAGTGAGAAAGGTAAATGCACAGTTATTAGAACCTCATTTTAACAGGTTGATAAATCTCCAGTCCTGAGCAGTTAGCAAGCTATAGAAAGTAAGCCTATTGTTTGTGCTCCTATTCAATTGCTCATAGAATCTGTTAACCATTGCCCAAAGCTTGAGGCACATCCAGACAGCACTGGATGATGTCTTCTAGAAGTAGAATCCTCCAGAGCTTCTAACCAAAGAAGAACCTACATTTCCTACAACTTCATTTGTGAAATGAACTTAGAACAAGAAAATCAAGTCAGCTTTGTAGCTTGCAACCAGCTGTTGCATAAACTCTCTAGCAAAATGACACCATTGAAAAGAGTACCAATCTATACATCAAAATGGATTTTTCAGGCTTTTCAAAAGATGCAGGGATTTACATTCATATGATGTTACAAACTGAATGTTTATGTCCTCCCCCCAGTTCCCCTACCCTCACTGAATTCATATGTTTAAGGTCTAACCACCAATGTGATGGTACTTGGAGATGAGGCCTTTGGAAGGTAATTAGGGTTAGATGAGGTCATGAGGGTGGGACCTTCACAATGGGATTAGTGTCCTTATAAGAAGAGACACCAGAGAGTTTGCTCTTTCCTACTCTCCTAAGTAAGGACACAGCAAAAATGTGGCTGTCTGCAAGCCAGGAATCAGGCACTCACCAGAAACCCAATCAGCTGTTATCTTGATCTTAGACTTCCTAGCACCAGAACTGTGAGAATAAACGTCTTTCATTTAAGCTACTCAAATGATGGTATGGTATTTTGCTATGGCAGCCCACGCAGACTAAGACATGACTTTAGAAAGATGACAAGGATTGGTACAAAACTGTGGAAATGCATCAAACATATTTCATTTTCCCCAAGCAGGGCCCTCAGCCCATCTGCCAGGCCAGCTCTTTACCACTGCCTACACAGTGTTTGCTCTTTCTTGCCTAGAGCTGTCACTCCTCTTTGTCCTGTTTTCTTTACCAAAATGCCCTTCCCAAATCTTCCACTTCTGGCTCAGAGGCTCTAAGAAATCTTTTCCTGATTAGCCCTAGTCCTTTCCCAGGCAATCCTTCACTGCGAAGTTTGTTTCACTACACACTATTTGCATCTCTGTTGTGTATTTATGTTCCTTCAAGGATGTAGGTCTTATCTCCTAAACTAGACCCTGAGCATCTCTAAGACAAGACTAGGGTCTAGACTTTTCAAATCTTTTGTGTTCTCCATTGGCCCTTTTAGAGTGTCGTGCAAATAACATGGGCATGAAACTTACTGAATGAAAATTAAACTGAATGCTGAGAGCCAACGAATGTTCTGAGGCAAATGAATCAAGAAGTGCAAGGAAGTACAATAAAACCCTGGCTCCAGAGCCTGCTGGTGGGGGTGGGAGAGAGCCGTTGTGGATAAGTGAGCTTAATAGATGGCTGAGGATTCATCCTTTTAAACACCAAGAGTTTTAATTATCTTGGATGGAAACATTTCCAATATATTAATCTTCCCTGCCTTCTAAAATAGTGCTCTGTAAACATAGCCTGGCTTGATGATGTGTCATTAGAAGTAGTGTGCTAGGACACCGAGAAGTCTTCAGGCCCGTCAGAGATATGCAGAACTGTTTGTCCCTATTTTAAATGGCTGCAGATTGCTCTCTCTCTCTCTCTTTTATTGTTGTTTTGTTTTTTAGCTTTTCTGGATCCTCCCTTTCTGCTGGACTGTCCATCTCACCGATGCCCATGTGACTGACTGTACCATTTCTACACCCTGCTCCTAATTTGTGGCTTCTCATCTGAAATGAGTTTGGAAATCACATGTCCAAGCTCAGTGGTTGTTGTTATGATTACTGTTGGAGATGCTTGTAACTGAGAGCAAAGGGCTCTGTGTGAGGGCTTGCTGGGGTCTCCATGGCTACAGGGACAAGAGACAGACTCCTAGCTATTGTGAACTCCTAATTCAGCTTTTCTGAAGCCTTTTTAATTTACTTCCTATTCTACTTTTCTAGTCTAGAAATATTTTTTTTTCACATAAATTAGGAATTAAATACATACTAGGTACCCTAGCATGGCCCTCTAAAATAAATACCTTGTCTGGCTTGATCACTGTTTTCTGTACTGCACTAGCACCTAGTAGGCACTCAACACATACTTGTTGAATCAATGAAATAAACTTTATAATCTCAGCAGAGATAAGATATTGATTCACATATACACAAAACAAGCTTACAAAGTAAACTATAGTAAGAATCATAACAAACAAAGTATGTACAAGGACCAAAAGATTATTTCTTGCTGGAAAATCCAGAAGGACTTCATGGATGAGGTAGTAGTTTTGACTTGGCCTTGAAGAATGGTGTCATATTTTGATCAGCAATAAGTTAGGAAAGGCAGAAGAGACAAGAACACCACAGATAAAGCCAAGATGCTACAGTGGGAAGGGTGTATATGGGATACGATTAGTACATTCTAGCTGGAGTACATGTAGGGGAGTAGGAGGAAATCACATTATAATGTTATATTGAGGTCAAAGTATGGGTGGACCTTGAACATCAGGCTAAAGAATTTGGATTTTGTCTACTAGGTGACAGGGAGAAACTGGGGGTGGTTTAGGCTGGGAGGTGACATCCTTAGAGCTGGGCTTTAGAAGTCTTGGTAAGTGTTGGAGTTTAGGAGTTGAAAGGAAAAAGGGCTGGAGGTGATTTCAAGGGTATAGGTAGGAGGCAACATGGGCCTGAACTGGGATGTTGGCAGTAGGAATAGCAGAAAGGGAGTGATTGGCAGAGAGGCTGCAGAGGTAGAATAAAAGGACTTGGCAACATATTTGTTGCGAGGAGTGACAGAGAAGGGTATGTTGGTACAATTCCAAGTGATGTCCTTTCCAGAACTCAAAGAGTCCAGAAGAACAGGTTTAAAGAGATGGTGTGAGTTTCACTTGGGACATGTTGAGGTGTGAGAATGAATTGTTGATAGCTCTGCTATAAAAAGCATGAATGGGAAACTGCCCTAAAAAAGCACTAAAGAGATAACAATACTTACAAAATGAGTGCTTATGTGTACTCAGCCCCCAAAAGGAGTTAAGAGGTCCATGTCTTATTTTAAGTCCCCTCTTAACGTGACTATATTAAAAATTGTTCATTTTTACTTTCAAACAGTTTTCAAGTGTACCTTTAAAAAAAAAACTTCTGTTTTTTTCTGAGATATTACTCTTGATAAGACTAGGGCATTAATGCAGTATGATGTTTGAACGTTATTGGAGGTTGCTAATGGATTAGTAGTAGCTCCTCTCTGAAACAAGACAGCTAGCAAAACAAAAACAAAAACAAAAAACCACCAAAAAACAAAAAAATAAAAAACTGAGAAAACTTCCCCCAAACAGAAAATGGTTCTTGACTTTGACCATCAGAAACAAAGATGTTTTCAGATTAGCAGGAAGCTCCTTCATGGAGTAAGTAGGAAATCTAGGGACACCCACTGGGTTTTCTGGAATGGATGAGTAGGGATTGACATGTGAACAAGAGGAAAAAGTTCTTTCCAGGCAAAGGAAACTATATATAAACCTGACATGGAAGAATGACAAGGCATGGTCAGGGAATGGCAAGAAGTCATTTGGCTGGGTGACATGTGGAGAGAGAATGGGGAGAGGCCATACAATAAAGGAACTAGATGAAGGTAGCTTGAGATGTAGGTTGGGGCCAGGTGGGATGGGCCTCATACGCAACACTAAAGAGTTTGCAATTTATTAGCAGTGGGAGCCATCTCAGAGGTCCACTAGGGAAGCAAAACAATCAGACATGTTAGAGCAAACTCTCTGGTGGATCTGTGGAGGGTGACTTGGTAATTGGGGAATAGAGGCAGAGATGAGGATCTTAGTGAAGTATTGTTGCAAGCAGATGAGAGGACCCGAGCAAATGAAGTTATGAGCTAAGCCAGTACTCAGCTTATAACAGGTGTTGAATGTGGGCTACTTGACAGGCTGTTCAAGTAGGCAATAGCTCTTGGCCCATCATAATTGGATGCGTCTCCCCTTAGATTCAAGTCAGCTTCAGCAGGTTGTCAGGCCAGAGGCTTTGAAGTGTGAAGCGTTGGAAAAAATTAATACGATAGCTAGAAGTCAGGATTCATTGCGGCTTCATGTACATATTAATACAGAAGACACAGAGAAGCAAACTACCACCAGATTCTGGCGGACCTGCTTCTGTAGGATGCAGAGTACCCTGAGGCATAATCATTGTGGACAGGAACATGTCAAGTCTTTAGAGGGCCTTCTAGAGTAGCTTCTAAAAAGTCCAAGGGAAAAAACAGCAAGAGCTCTCCAATGAAGAGACTCTATTTCCTTTTTAAATACAGTGAATATGTACTCCTCTATAGGATTGCTCTACCCAACATGGTAAGCAACAAGCTCCGTGTGGCTATTGACCATTTGAAATGTGAATAGTCCAAATTCATATTTGCTGTGAGTATGAAATACACACCAGATTTCAAAGACTTAGTATGAGAAAAATAATGTAAAATATCTCATTAATAATTTTTATATTGGTTATATGCTGAAGTGATAACATTTTAGTTAATTTCATTAAATAAAATATATCATTAAAATGAATTCACTTAAATTGTGACTACTAGAAAATTTAAAATAATTTATGCAGCTTATATTATTCTGTTGGACAGAACTACTGTAGGAAGTTCACTGTTATTTTTTACTGCAAAAATAAAATAGGTCTATCTCCTCCAATTTTTCTGACTTTTTTTTCCTTTGTAGGGAAGTTGTCAACATGTGCACTAGGAAGAAACTCAAAATGAAATAAACAGGTTAATGCATTCTCATATAGAATTGTTTATCTGCCTTTTGGTGTTTCTATGGAGATTAATGCAACTTCAGGCTTCTTTTAGTGGCTATGGTTTTCTGTACAGTTTGCATGTTATAAAAATTATTTAGACAAAAAATTTGAAATACTTTATTATTTGGGCCATTAAAAGGGCAGGGGGGGGGGGAAAGACCTCATATTAATAACTTTCCTATCAGGGCAAGTTGTTCTCTGACGTATTTAAATAGACTCAACCTTTCTAAAGAAGAGGTTATTGCAAAATACTGCTCTCCCACAAAGAGCTTGGAGCCAATATCTCTATTAGAACATCAAATAACAACTGCAAATTCCCAAAAACCAGAATATTTGATCATTTTGCTTTCACACTGGTGAACAGCAAATAACTGTTCAGAAAAAGGCGTTCCTGGGTTCAACTGCGGGACCTCCAGTACACCGCCTTTTTTTTTTCTTGTGGGCTAGTGGAAATTATAATGTTTAATCATAATACTGACCTTTAGCTTAATTTGCCCTAATTTTGTAGAACCTTCCGGCTTCACACCAACAACCCCTATGTATGATTCTACAAATTTGGTGTGTTAAGTTAGCATTGAACACAATGTGAAATAGCCTCAAGTATTCACTGTCAAATAGAACTGATTACACAAGGAAAACAAACTTGAGCGAGGATCTGAGACATAATGGAAAGTATCTTGCTATGTCTTGCAAGATTCTTTGCGTTCAGGAAGTAAGTTTTCTTTAAAATAAAAGTGGCTCCTTTAAAGAAAGCAAAACCTCATTCACTGTCTTTGAAGTGTGAGGAAAAAAAAATTCCAAAGTTAAATGAGGAGGATGAAACCCAAGGGAAAGAATTACAACCTGAGGCATGCCTGCCACAGGGAGCGTCTGCTGTGCTTCAAAGCAGTCGGGAGCAGTTTAACTCTGTATATAGATGGTCTGATAGTACTTGCTAGACAGATAGAACTTTTTGGACAGAACAGGCAGTTCTTAAATACCTGTCACCAGCATTATACAGCAGAGCAAGATGGAACTGAAAGATTCTCACATCATGCCTTTAATACAACAAAAATGACTTCTCTGCAATTAGTGAACAAGCTGTTCCTGCTCCTCTAATAGCTCCAGGAGGAGGAACTTATTTTGACTTTGATTTGTCCCATTTTTCCTGTGTACTGAGTGTTGCAACCTTATGTCAGCTAAAATCTCTTGGCCTGATAATTATAGCCAACATTGAAAAAACTCCTCCCTCAAATTATTAGTATAAATAAAATGAGGGAAAAAGAAATTAAATTCAGCCCTTCCACCCCCATGTTACATCCCCTTCTGCACCTCAGAAGTTCTATGGTCAAAATGTTCTAGCCCTTCATAAAATGAAACTAAATTTCTGGTTAATAAATTAACTTTACAGAGTTTTGCTTTGCTACTACTCCCATTGCTTTATTGGCCTGTTTGGGCAGTGTATTCCATAAAGTTTAAAATAATTAAATCCTTTTACTTAAAGGAAAGAAACTCTAAAAAATCCCCTTCTTTTCCATTCAGTTTCAACTGTCTAATGGGAGACGTTATGAGACCAGTAAATATGAGAAAGACACTATGACTTGACTATCTCATTTAGAAGAAAATTTTCAAATATCAACACATTAATGTCCCAGAAAAATCAGAAAGTGAATTTTGTGTTTTAACTTTGACTCACCAGTGAGACTAAATAAGCAGACACATTGCTCTTTCTCGTCAAAATCTGAAAAGCAATACTCAAAATCCTTTCCAAACATACCATTCTTCCGGGACTACTCTATCTTGCTAATGATAAGCCCTAGGAGTCTGGGGACTGTTAGCAAAGTGGTGCCAATTTCTTCTAGTACTTAAGGATCCAGATTCTTTATTCCAAAGTGAAAAATAGATTTTATTCCAGTGAAAAAAATTCCAAGGGCAGTAAATTGGGAAATGTTCCCTTTAAAAGCAGTAATGAGGGGGCACCTGGATGGCTTAGTTGGTTAAGTGTCAAAGTCTTGATCTCAGCTTAGGTCTTGATCTCAGGGTTGTGAGTTCAGGGCCCCCCTTGGGCTCCGTGCTGAGTGTGAAGTCTACTTAAAAATATGGGGTGCCTGGGTGGCTCAGTCAGTTAAGCATCTGACTTCAGCTCAGGTCATGATCTGAGCCCCATGCTGGGCTCTGTGCTGACGGCTCAGAGCCTGAAACCTGCTTCAGATTCTGTGTCTCCCTCTCTCTCTCTCTGCCCCTCCCCTGCTTGCACTCTTTCTCTCTCTCTCTCTCTCAAAAATAAATAAACATTAAAAATAAATAAATAAATAAGTAAAATGAAGCAGCAATAAGAAGTCACTTAAGTTGTGGCTTGTTAGGTGGCATTCTTACTTTACACAATATTGCATTTTAATTTAGGGAGAAAAATTATTTTTACTTAAAAAGGTATTTCCATTTAGGGTGCCTGAGTGGCTCAGTTAGTTGAGCTTCCGACTCTTGATTTCGGCTCAGGTCATGATCTCGTGGTTCGTGGGACTGAGCCTTTCATTGGACTCTGTCCTGATGGTGTGGAGCCTGCTTGGGATTCTCCCTCTCCCTCTCTCTCTGTCCTGCTCCTGCTCATGATCTCTCTGTCTCTCAAAAATAAATAAATAAACTTAAAAAAAAATGTTTCCATTTAATTCCACATTTGAATTGTAAAAAAAAAAAAAGGGAAAAAAGTGTTTTTTTTTTTCCTTTTTAGTGCTGGAATAATATACGTAGTTCTACTCTTGTCATGTCATTCTAATTTTCAAAAGGTCAAACGTGCTAATATAGGGATGAAAGAAGACCAGCTGTAAAAATAATGAAGGAAGCCCAACTGTCCGTTATGTTTTAATGCAGTTTTTACAATTGAACTGAATTTACTTTACTCTTCTAAAATTTACTCTACCCTTTCTCCTGATTTAGGAGATGATTTCTCTCAAGACATTTTTTTAGCACTTAGCCTGGTAGCCTGAAAGTGACAGAATCAACATGCCAATACTCGCCATTTCTGAGCATTATCTATTCTCCATCCATAAACTATAGAGCTAGACCAGGGATAGGCTAAATTATTTTGGCAGATGAGGCATAGGAAGCATGTCCTCTAAGGAAAATTTAAGCCACTGGATTAGACCACCAATTGATGGGTACACAACAGATTAGAGATTCTGCTCAAGAAACTATTAGTGGATTAAGTCAACCAGAGGCAACTACAATTTTGTAGGTCCTCATCTAAGATTTCTTTTCTTTTCCTAAACATTTTAGGAACAGTATGGATGTATGTTAACCACAACAAGATGGATATAATAGAGGGTAGTCAATATTTCTGAGGAGAGAATTAATAATATTCTTGGTATATTAGAGAAATGGTTAGAATTTAAATTTTGAAAGAAGCTCATTGGGGACAATGTTGAAATGAAACAGGACTTCATCTACTCAAGAAATATTTATTAACTGTCTACTATGTGCCAGGTTCTGTTCTTGCTGAATTTCAAGGTGCTCACATTCTAATCAGAGTTAAGGGTCTAAAGGCAAAGCATTGAATTTCCACCTACACTCATGATGGAGTAATGGGGACTACATTTACCCTCCCTCCTTAAACAACTAAATAACCGGTCAAAATCTATGAAACTGGTTTTCAGACACTGGAAACAAGAAGAACAGGAAAGAAGTCTCTGAAAAAGAGCAGGAGGTGGGGGACAAGACAAACCTGATGAATGCCCTAGCTGGTGAGTTTCCTGCTTGGTAAGTCCAGGCCACTGCACAGAGAAGTTTGTTTATGTCCCTGAGTTGAGGAGACAGTTCAGAGTACAGAGGTGCCAAGGCAGTTAGACTTCATGGGGCAGAGGACACTGGAGAGAAGAAAGCTGAAGTAAGATTGAGTTCCAGATGTCTGCAAAAGGTCCCCTTGAATCTTTAGCTGAGTAATAATTAGTGCATGAATTTGAGGAAACTACTAAGACTGGAGAAGAAATCCCTAGAAAGGAGCTGGTAGAGCAAACTTTGGAGCACACACAAGGCTGGGAATAGCTTATGTTCCCACTAGCCAGAGTAGAAAGACTTCCTAACACAGAAGGAGCTGAGTAGAGTCTTCAGAAGGGTATTGTCTCAATGGAAGGGTCAAATTAGCCCTAGGCTTAAAGTTATTCTGCACCCAACAAAGTGTTTCCAAGTAAGTTAACTGCATCCTATTGCAAAGCCCAGAAATATTTAAAGAATTACAAACATACTAAGTACCCTCAAAATGTTAGACTTACAATGTCTGACATTACAATTAAAAATTACCAGGCATGCAAAGAAGCAGGAACATAACATCCAAATGAGGAAAAAATCAATAGAAAGAGATTCAGAAATGACATAGATGATAGAATTAGTGGACAAAAGCATTAAAACAGCTATCATAAATACATCCCATATGTTCAAGAATTAGAAGAAATCATGAGCATGACAAGAAGAGAAATGGAAGATATCTAAAATTATCCACGCCAAATTTCTACAGTTTAAAAGTGAACTAGTTAGGGATAGAATTAATGGCAGATTAGACATGGTTAAAAGAAAAGAGTGAATTTGAAGACAGCAAAAAAAAAAAAAAAAAAAAAAAAAAAAAAAAAAAACTATCTGAAATGAAACACAAAGACTAGACACAATGAGTAGACCATCAGTGAGCTATGGGACAACATCCAGCAGCCTAACATATGTGCTTCCAGAAGGTGAGGAGAGGCAAGCGGAGATAGAAAAAAGTATTTAAAGAAACAGTGGCTGAAATTTTCCACATTTGATAAATTGCAAGCATGGCTTGAAAAAGATTCAGGGGTTCTTTTATTTTTTAATTTATTTTTAGTGTTTATTTATTTTTGAGAGAGAGTGTGGGGGGGGGGGTGTGCAGAGAGAGGGGACAGAGGATATGAAGCAGGCTCTGTGCACAGAGCCTGGTGTGAGGCCTGAACTCTTGAACCCTGAGATCATGACTTGAGCTGAAGTTGACACTTAGCTGACTGAATCACCCAGGCACCCTGTTTCATTGGAGTTCCAGAGGGTGAAGAGAGGCAAGTGGAGACAGAAAAAAGTATTTAAAGAAACAATGGCTGAAATTTTCCACATATGATAAATTTCAAGCATGGCTTGAAAAAGATCCAGAGGCTCTTTTTAAATTATTATTACAAAGCACTGCCTCTGTATTCCTTTCAGAGGAATGCCCTCCCCCTGCTTCTCTACCTTTTCCACCTAACACACACTTTAAGCTCAGATCTCACAGCCTCCAAAAAACACTCCCAGTCTCATCCAAATAATTTCATCCTTTCCTAAACACTGATCCCTTTTTGACCATCAGCTGTTTGATAATTAATCATGAAATGACTGAGGGGGAGTTCTTGCATAGTTGTTTCTGTTCCTAGCTTTTTAGTTTTATTCAACTATTTACGTCTTTATTCAACTATTTATGTCTTTCCTCCAACCAACCTCTGGATTCTGTCTCTTCCTTCTTCAGAGCATACTTTCTCCATCAATTCTCATCTTTTCCTATTCAGGCATTTAACATCTTTAAAAAAATAAAAGTTTAACAACTAAAACCCTCCCATGACCCTTCCACCCTACTTTCTTCCTAGCTGTTGTTTTGTCTTTTCCTCTTCACAACCAAGCCTCTAAAAAGATTCTTCTATTTTTCTCACATCCCCTTTCTACCTAAACCCACTGCTATATGGCTTCACCCTCACCATCCCTGAAATTGTTCCCATCAAGGTCTACAGTTACCTATTTGCTACAAAATCTAATGGATTCTTTTAGCTTTAATCTTAATTTATTCAACAAAATATTTATTAAGTATCTGCTGTGTACCCAGGGCTGGGAATATGATGGTAAGAAGTACAAATGCCCTCTCAGAGCTTAAATCTGGCAGGAAAGTCAAATGATTAAGTAATAAGGTACAGTAAGTGCTACTTAGCATTTGTAGATGGTGGCTGCTCCCTCCCACTTGAACCATTCTTTGATATTGGCTCCTGTGATACCATCCTTTATGGGTCTTCTTATGACCATATATTCATAGACTTTGTACTGGGCTGCTCTTTCCTCACTTGTCCTATGAGTTAGGTGGTGTCTCTCTGGCTCCTTCCTTGGCCTTCTTCCCAATATATGTCTTGTTTCCTTTGTGATCTCCTCCATGTCCATAATTTCATCGACCTACTATAAATCTATAATAATCTATAATGTATAAACCTACTTCTAAATCTATAATTTCATTGCAGATTTCCCCCCTAAGTTCCAGACTTTCTCTATCTACTAAACAGCTTCACTTGGATATCCACAAGTACCCAAAATAAACAGTCTAAGTGGAATTATTACTTACCCTAAGCCTATTATCTGCACTCAATTTAGTAAATGGTACCAAGTCATCATTCATAGCCTTAAACCTTGGCATCATCTTTGATTTCTTTCTCCTTCAAACCTCACACCCAATTGGTTGTCAAATCTTATTGATTTGTTTCTAGGCATTTCTCAAATGGGTCTTCTCTCTAACCCTATAGCCAGTGCCTTAATTCAACGTTACTTCTCTTTTGGATCCAGTAGTCATATTTCCCTGCTTCTGGTCTTGGCTTCTTTCAATCAGATCCATGCAGCAAAAAGTGACCTTTCTGAAATAGAATCCAATTATGTCACTTTCATGTTTAATATCTTTTGATAGTTCTCCATAGAATTTCAGATAAAACTCAAGTTCTACATCATGGGCCATAAATGACCCAATGTGCCAGCCTCATCTCTCACCTCATGCTGAATTACTTAGTTCTCTGGATGCCCCATAGTCTCTCATACATCCTAATATTTGCACATGTTGGTCCTTCTGCTGGATCTTCCCAACTTCCCCTAATGCCTCTTCATGGCCTTCTTTAATATTCAGTTCAGACATTGCTACATCTATACAGCTTCCCTGACATTCTCCTTCTCCAGGCTGAGACTACATGCCCCTCCTCAGTATATCCATAAAGTATTCCACATATATTCTTTGGGGAACATTCATTTGGATTTTTAAAAAGTATCTTTTTATGTCTTTCCCATCACTAGATTGTGAATATCTACTATCTATCCACCTTACTTTCTTAATTTTTCATTAAGCTCTTATCATCATCTGGTATACAATATATTTTACTTCTTTGTCTCTCTCCCCCAGCACAAACACAAGCTACATGAAGGTGGACACTTTTATCTATTTTACTCACTGCAAAATCCTTCATACCTAGAACAATACTTGGCACATAGTAACAACTCAGTAGTTATTTCTTATACAAACAAACAAACAAACAAACAAACAAACAAACAAACAAAAATCTTTGAGCACTTACAGCAGTACTTAGAACATGGTATTGGTTGTTACATTCTACTACAACTTTGTTTATCCATCTGGCTCCCTACAAGGGGTATTGGATTCCTACCAAACATCGCAAAAGAACAATATTTCATAGTTATGTTCTTAGTTTCTTGCATGATTTTGATAGTTTTTTTAAAATTGTGGTAAAATATACATAACAAAAAATTTAACACTTAATCATTTTTAAAGTGTACAGCCTAATGGCATTAGGTACATTCACAGTGTTGTCCAAGCATCATTACTATCCATCTCCAGAACTTTTTCATCTTCCTCAATTAAAACTCCGTACTCAGGCGCCTGGGTAGCTCAGTCAGTTAAGCGTCTGACTTCGGCTCAGTTCATGATATTGTGGTTCGTGAGTTCCAGCCCCACACTGAGCTCTCTGCTGTCAGTGCAGAGCCCACTTTGGATCCTCTGTCTCTCTCTCTGCCCCTCCCCGGCTTATGCTCTTTCTCTCTCTCAAAAATAAATAAACATTAAAAAATAAAAACAAAAGTAAAACTCCATACTCATTAAATAACTATTCTTCCCCACCACCACCTCCCACAGCCAATGGTAACTACCATTCTACTTTCTGTTCCTATGAATTTGACCACTCTAGTTACCTCATGTAAGTGAAATCATACTATATTTGTCTTTTCGTATCTGGATTATTTCATTTATCATGTCTTCAAGGGTCATCCATATTGTAGCATGTATCCTAATTTCCTTCCTTTTTGAGACTAAATAATATTCCATTGTATGTATATGCTAGATTTTGTTTATCCATTCATTCATGCACCTTTGGGCTACTGTGAATAATGCTGTTGAGACCCTGCTTTCATATATACCCAGAAGTGTAACTGCTAGATCATATGGTAATTCTATGCTCCCCCCCCCCCCCCCCCACCACACACAGCAGCTGCACAATTTTATATTCCCCCAGGAACAAGAGTTCCAATTTCTCCATGTCCTAACACTTGTTATTCTCTCTTGTTCTATTATATTTTATAAGAGCCATCCTAAGGGGTGTAATATCTCATTGTGGCTTTGCTTTTTATTTCCCTAAAGATTAGTGATGCTGGACATCTTTTCATGTGCTTATTGGCCATTTGTATATCTTCTCTGGAGAAATACCTATCCAAGTCTTATGCCCACTTTTTATTGGTTTGCTGCTTGTTTTGATGAATTCTAGGATTAGCAGTTTGACTGTACATTTATATTTGAAGCTTAGTTTGGCTATATAAAATATTATACATTTTATAATGTATACATTACACATTTTTTTCCTTTGGTTATATTATTTTTTTATATTTTTAATGTTTATTTTTTTGAGAGAGAGAGAGAGAGAGAGGGAGGGAGAGAGAGAAAGTGTGTGTGTACAAATGGGGGTGAGGTCAAGAGAGAGGGAAAACCAGAATCCAAAGCAGGCTCCAGGCTCTGAGCTGTCAGCACAGAGCCCAATGTGGAGCTTGAACTCAAAAGCCACAAGATCATGACCTGAGCTAAAGTCAGATGCTTAATCGACTGAGCCACCCATGCACCCCTCTTTGGATATCTTATATATGTTAAGCCATAGTCTTTCAGCATAACATAACCCCTGTGTTCTCCTGTGGACCCACTCCTTCCACCATGTCCTTGGCAGGAGTCTATCCAAGGTCTATCTTGTGGCAATGTGCAAGCAGCCCTCACAGGGTCCATCCAGCACCACCCCAAAGTGTTTACTGTCCCATGGAGAGGGGAAGATAACCACACACATCAGTCCAACTGTGGCTCCAGGAGTGGGCAGGGGGCAGACATCTGGTCTGATTGCAGGCCCTGTCTACAAATGAAAGCTTCTCAGGGGACACAGGGGCAGTGCCCTGCAGTTCCATGCTACCACAGCTCTGGCAAATGCCTAGTCTTACTCAACTTAAGCTCAAGGAAGTCCCATACTTATAATGCACATACTAAACCCTGCCCACAACAGGCAAAGAGAGCCATCGCAACTGACTGTGCTGAAGGCAAACATAGCTCAACCACAATAGTAGGGTGCACATACGTTCTGGTGAACAGGGGGCATTGCAATGGAAGGCACTATAGGGCCTCTTCTTCATAAGGCTACTACTTTCAAGAGCAAGAGATATAGCTAAGAAAGAAAAAGACAGAGAGTTAGAAAAAGGAGGAGGCAGACAAATATGTTCCAGATAAAAACACAGGACAAAATCATGCAAGAGAGCTAAATGAAATGGAGAAAAGTATATGCCTGATAGGGAATTTCAAGTGATAATAATAAGGATACTCACTGGATTGGAGAAGGAAGTGGAGGACCTCAGTGAGATCCTCAAGAAATGGACAGAAAACATAAAAAAAAAGAACCAAGCAGAGATGAAGAACCCAACTACAACTTCAAAATACACTAGATGGAATAAATAGTAGACTAAGGGAATCAGAAGAATGGATCAGCAACCTGGAGGACAGAATAATGGAAAGCAATCAAACTGAATAGGAGACAGAAAAATGCATAATACAAAATAAAAATGATTAAGGGAACTCATTGACACCATTAAGCATAATAGCATTTGCATTATAGGGATCCAAGATGGAGAAGATCGAGAAAAGGGGGAAGAAAAGCTGAAGAAATTGTAGTTGAAAACTTCCTGAACCTGGGGAATGAAACAGAAGTCCAGATCCAAGAGACACAGAGAGCGCCCAACAAAATCAAACCAAGGAGGTCCATACCAAGACACACAGTAATTAAAAGGGTAAAAAGTCATGATAAAGAGAGATTTTTTAAGTAACAATAAGAGAAAAGACAACAGCTACACACAAAAGAAACTCCAAAAGTCTATCAGCTAATTTTTCAGGAGAAACTTTGCAGGCCAGAAGGGAGTGGCATGATATATTAAAAGTGCTGAAAGAAAAAACCTGCACCCAACAATACTCTATCTCTATCCAGTAAGGCTATCATTCAGAATAGGAGAGAGAAAGAACTTCCAAGACAAGCAAAGTTAAAGGAATTAATCACTGCTAAACCAGCTTTACAAGAAACATTAAATGGGACTCATTGAATGGAAAGGAAAGACCATAAGTAGGAGTAAGAAAAGTAGGAAGTACAAAGGCAATAAAATTAATTTATCTATAAAAATCAGTCAAGGGATTCACAAAATAAAAGGATGCAAAGTATGATACCGTATACATAAAATGTGAGGGTTGGAAGAGAGGATTAAAACATTAGTGCTTTTAGAATGCATTCAAACTTAAGTGACCACCAACTTAATATAGGCTGCTTGATGCATAATATCTCATATATAAACCACAAATCAAAAACTGGTAATAGATATGCAAAAAGTAAAGAGAAAGGAATCTAGGTAGATCACTAAAGAAAACCAGCAAGCCATGAGAGAATAGAGCAAGAAAGAAACAGAGAAGAACTACAAAAACAACCACAAAACAAGTGAAAAGGGGCAATAAGTACGTATCTATTAATTATTTCGAATGTAAATGGAGTAAATGTAAATGGAATGTAAATGGACTAAATGTTCCAATAAAAGATATAGGGAGGTGGAATGGATAAAAAAGCAAGATCCAGCTATATGCTGCCTGCAAGAGACTCATTTCAGACCTAAAGACACATGCAGTTTGAAAGTGAAGGGCTATCCCACCAACAGTGCAAGAGGGTTCCCGTTTCTCCACATCCTCGCCAGCATCTATAGTCTCCTGATTTGTTCATTTTAGCCACTCTGACTGGCGTGAGGTGGTATCTGAGTGTGGTTTTGATTTGTATTTCCCTGATGAGGAGCGACATTGAGCATCTTTTCATGTGCCTGTTGGCCATCTGGATGTCTTCTTTAGAGAAGTGTCTATTCATGTTTTCTGCCCATTTCTTCACTGGATTGTTTTTCAGGTGTGGAGTTTGGTGAGTTCTTTATAGATTTTGGATACTAGCCCTTTGTCTGATACGTCATTTGCAAATATCTTTTCCCATTCCATTGGTTGCCTTTTAGTTTTGTTGATTGTTTCCTTTGCAGTGCAGAAGCTTTTTATCTTCATGAGGTCCCAATAGTTCATTTTTGCTTTCAATTCCCTTGCCTTTGGGGATGTGTCAAGTAAGAAATTGCTGTGGCTGAGCTCAGAGAGGTTTTTTCCTGCTTTCTCCTCTAGCATTTTGATGGTTTCCTGTCTCACATTCAGGTCCTTTATCCATTTTGAGTTTATTTTTGTGAATGGTGTAAGAAAGTGGTCTAGTTTCATTCTTCTGCATGTTGCTGTCCAATTCTCCCAGCACCATTTGTTAAAAAGACTCTTTTTTCCATTGGATATTTTTTCCTACTTTGTCAAAGATTAGTTGGCCGTACTTTTGTGGGTCCAGGAATTTACCCAAGTGATACAGGAGTGCTGATGCATAGGGGCACTTGTACCCCAATGTTTATAGCAGCACTTTCAACAATAGCCAAATTATGGAAAGAGCCTAAATGTCCATCAACTGATGAATGGATAAAAAAATTGTGGTTTATATACACAATGGAATACTATGTGGCAATGAGAAAGAATGAAATATGGCGTTTTGTAGCAATGTGGATGGAACTGGAAAGTGTTATGCTAAGTGAAATAAGTCATACAGAGAAAGACAGATACCATATGTTTCACTCCTATGTGGATCCTGAGAAACTTAACAGAAGACCATGGGGGAAGGGAAGGAAAAAAAAAAAGGTTAGAGAGGGAGGAAGCCAAAACATAAGAGACTCTTAAAAAACTGAGGGTTGATGGGGGGTGGGAGGGAGAGAAGGGTGGGTGAGGGGTATTGAGGAGGGCACCTGTTGGGATGAGCACTGGGTGTTGTATGGAAACCAATTTGACAATAAATTTCATATTAAAAAAAAAAAGAAAAGAAAGTGAAGAGCTAGAAAAAAAATTATCATGCAAATGGAAACGAAAAGAAAGCCAGGGTAGGAATACTTATATCAGACAAAATAGACTTTAAAACAAAGACTGTAACAAGAGACAAAGAAGGACACTACACAATTATAGAGGGAACAATCCAAAAAGAAGATATAATACAACAATAGTAGGGGACGTTAACACCCTACTTAAATCAATGGATAGTTCATCCAAACAGAAAATAAGAAAACAATGACTTTGATTGACACATTGGACCAGAATTATATAATAGATATATTCAGAACATTCCATCCTAAAACAGTAGAATACACATTCTTTTTAAGTACACATTAGTATTCTCCAGAACAGATTACATGTTAGGTCACATGTAATAATAAGTCTCAACAAATTAAAAAAGATTGAAGTCACACCATGCACCTTTTTCAAACACAACACTATGAAACTAGAAATCAACCACAAGAAAAAAATCTGGAAAGAACACAAACACATGGAGATTAAATAACATGCTAACAAACAATGAATGGGGCAACTGAGAGATCAAAGAGGAAATAAAAAAATACATGGAGACAAATAAAAATGAAAACACAATAGTCCAATACTTTGGGATGCAGCAAAAGCTGTTTTAAGAGGGAAGTTCCTAACAATAAGCCCTATCACAAGAAGAAAAATCCCAAGTAAACAACCTAACCTTATACCTAAAGGAACTAGAAAAAGAACAAACAAACCCTGAAGCCAGTAGAAGGAAGGAAATAATACAGACTAGAGTATGAATAAATGAAATAGACAGTAAAAAAACAGTGGAACAGATCAATGAAACCTGGAGATGGATCTTTGAAAAGATCATCAAAATTGATACACTTAGCCAGACTCAACCAAAAAAATTAAAAAAGAGAGAGAGAGAGAGGACTCAAATAAAATTAAAAATTAAAGAGGAGAACTAACTGACAGTACAGAAATATAAATAATTATAAGAGAATATAATAAAAAGTTATATGCCAACAAATTGGATAACCTAGAGGAAATGGATAAATTCCTAGGAACATGTAACCTCCCAAAACTGAATCAAGAAAAAATAGAAAACATGAACAGATCACCAGCAGTGAAATTAAATCAGTGTTAAAAACTCCCAACAAACAAAAGCCCAGGACCAGATGGTAAATTCTACCAAACACTTAAAGAAGAGTTAATATCTATTCTTCTCAAACTACTCCAGAGAATACAAGAGGAAGGAAAGCTTCAAAATCCATTCTATGAGGCTGGAATTACCCTGATACCAAAACCAGATAAAGATACTACAAAGAGAGAGAGAGAGAGAGAGAGGGAGAGGGAGAGAGAGAGAGAGAACTATAGATGACTATCTCTGGTGAACACATGAAAAAATCCTCAAAAGTTATTAGCAAACAGAATCCAACAATACATTAAAAATATCATTCACCATGATCAAATGGGATTTATTCCCAAGATGCAAGGGTAGGTCAATATTTGCAAATCAATCAACATGATACATCATATCGAGAGGAAAAAAGGACAAAAACCATATGATCATTTCAATAGATGCAGAAAAAGCATTTGACAAAGTACAACATCCATTCATGATAAAAACCCTCAACAAAGTAGGTTTAGAGGGAACATACCTCAATATAATAAAGGCCAGATATGAAAAACTCACAGCTAATATCATTCTCAATGGGGAAAAACTGAGAGCATTTCCTCTATGGCCAGGAACAAGACAGGGATATACACTCTCACCACTGTTATCGAAGATTATACTGGAAGTCCTAGCCACAGCAATTAGACAACAAATAGAAATAAAAGACATCCAAATTGGTGAGAAAGAAGTAAAATTTTCACTATTTGTAGACAACATGATAGTGTATATATAAGCCCAAAAGACTCTACCAAAAAATTGCTAGAACCGATACATGAATTCAGTAAAGTTGAAGCATACAAAATCAATGTACAAAAATCTGTTGCATTTCTATACACCAATAATGAAGCAGCAAAAACAGAAATTAAGGAATCAATCCCATTTACAATTGCACCCAAAACAGTAAGATATCTGGGAATAAACTAATCAAAGAAGTGAAAGATCTGTACGCTGAAAACTATAAAACACTGATGAAAGAAATTGAAGATGACACAAAGAAATGGAAAAACATTCCATGCTCATGGATTGGAGTAACAAATATTATTGAAATGTCTATATACCTAAAGCAATCTACACATTTAATTCAATCTCTATCAAAATACCAACAGCATTTTTCACAGAGCTGCAATAAACAATCCTAACATTTGCATGGAACCACAAAAGACTCTGAATAGCCAAAGCAATCTTGAAAAGAACAAAACTGGAGGCATCATAGTTCCAGATTTCAAGATATATTATTAAGCTGTAGTAATCCTTAAAACATAAAAAATAGAAGTACCATATTATCTAGTAATTCCATTACTGGGTATTTACCCAAATAATATGAAAACACTAATTTGAAAAGATATATGCATCCCTATGTTTACTGCAGCATTATTTACAACAGACAAATTATCAAAGTAGTCCAAGTGTCCATTGATGGAGATCCATTGATAAAGATGTTTTTTTTACTTTATTTTTTAAATTTACATCCCAATTAATTAGAATATAGAGCAACAGTGATTTCAGGAGTAGATTCCTTAATGCCCCTTACCCATTTAGCCCATATCCCTTCCCAAAACCCCTCCAGTAACCCTCTGTTTGCTCCATATTCAAGAGTCTCTTATGTTCTGTCCCCCTCCCTGTTTTTATATTATTTTTGCTCCCTTCCCTTATGTTCAACTGTTCTGTGTCTTTTTGTTTTTTAAATGCTGACAACAATGTCAAAGTTTGGTTTTTTAATATTTTGTTATTTATTTTTTAGAGAATGAGGCAGAACAGGAGTGGGGGAGGGACAGAGAGAGATGGAGACACAGAATCTGAAGCAGCTTTAGGCTCCAAGCTGTCAGCACAGAGCCCCACGTGGGGCTCAAACTCACGAACCACGAGATCATGACCCGAGCCAAAGTCGGACACTTAACCAACTGAGCCACCCAGGCACCCCAACTGTTCTGTGTCTTAAAGTCCTCATATGAGTGAAGTCATATGATATATGTCTTTCTCTGACTAATTTCGCTTAGCATAATGCCCTCTAGTTCCATCCACGTAGTTGCAAATGGCAAGATTTCATTCTTATTGATTGCCGAGTACTCCATTGTATATATATACCACATCTTCTTTATCCATTCATCCACCGATGGCCATTTGGGCTCTTTCCATACTTTGGCTATTGTCGATAGCACTGCTATAAACATTGGGATGCATGTGCCCCTTCAAAACAGCATACCTGTATCCCTTGGATAAATACCTAGTAGTGCAACTGCTGGGCCCTAGGGTAGTTCTATTTTTAATTTTTTGAGGAACCTCCACACTGTTTTCCAGAGTGGCTGCATCAGTTTTCATTCCCACCAACAGGGTCAAAGAAATCCTTTCTCCACATCTTTACCAACATCTGTTGTTGCCTGAGTTGTTCATGTTAGCCATTCTGAGAGGTGTGAGGTGGTATCTCAGTGTGGTTTTGTTTTGTATTTCCTTGATGATGAGTGATGTTAGGCATTTTTTCATGTGTCAGTTGGCCATCTGGATGTCTTCTTTGGAGAAGTGTCTATTCATGTCTTATGCCCATTTCTTCCCTGGATTATTTGTTTTTTGGGTGTTGAGCTTAAGTTCTTTATAGATTTTGGATACAAACCCTTTATCTGATATGTCATTTGCAAATATCTCCTCCCATTCTGTTGGTTGCCTTTTAGTTTTGCTGATTGTTTCCTTCACTGTGCGGAAGCTTTTTATTTTGATGAGGTCCCAATAGTTCATTTTTGCTTTGGTTTCCCTTGCCTCTGGAGACGTGTTGAGTAACAAGTTGCTAAGGCCAAGATCAAAGAGGTTTTTGCCTGATTTCTCCTCGAGGATTTTGATGGCTTCCTGTCTTACATTGAGGTCTTTCATCCATTTTGAGTTTATTTTTGTGTCTGGTGTAAGAAAGTGGTCCAGGTTCATTCTTTTGCATGTCACTGTCCAGTTGTCCCAACATGACTTGCTGAAGAGACTGTCTTTATTCCATTGGATATTCTTTCCTGCTTTGTCAAAGATTAGTTGGCCATATGTTTGGGTCCATTTCTGGGTTCTCTATTCTGTTTCATTGATCTGAGTGTCAATTTTTGTGCCACGTTGATAAAGATCTTTTTTATCCATGTGTTATGTGTGTATAAACACACACACACACACACACACACACACAAACACACTCAGCCTTATGGAATATTACTCAGCCATAAAAAGAATGAAATCTTGCCTTTTGCAACAACGTGAATGGATCTGGGGGGTATAATGCTAAGTGAGATAAGTCAGAGAAAGACAAATACCATAGGATTTCTCTCACATGTGGAATAGAGAAAGACAAATACCATAGGATTTCTCTCACATGTGGAATTTAAGAAACAAAACAAATGAACAAAGAAAAAACAAGACAAACAACAGTCTTAAATATAGAGAACAAACTGATGGTTACCAGAGGGAAGGTGGGTGGGGCGATGGGTGAAGTAGGTGAAGGGGATTAAGAGTGCACTTCTCATGATAAGCACTGTGTAATGTGTAGAATTGTTGAATCACATATATGTACAACTGAAACTAATATTACACTGTATGCTAAGTGGAATTAAAACAAAACAAACAAAAAAAAGCTGTTGCCTGAGGATCTAGCCTCCAACCAGCCTGAAACTAGGTGCTAAATGAGATTTCCTTCCCTTGGATCACTGATGGATCTTGACACCTCCTCAACAATGGGGGCATATCAAGAATAAATCAAGAGGTTTATACAATCACAAAGGTTTAAGAGACATCCAAGTGCTATGGCAAAGTTAAACAAGAAGTATCATTGGGGAACCTGGCTGGCTCCGTTAGTGGAGCGTGCAACTCTTGATTTCAGGGTTGTAAGTTTGAGCTCCATGGTGGGTGTAGGGATTACTTAAAAATAAAATCTTAGGGGTGCATAGGTAGCTCAGTCAGTTGAGTGTCCAACTCTTGGTTCCGGCTCAGGTCATGATCTCACAGTTTCATGGGTTCAAGACATGTGTTGGGCTCTGTGCTGGCAGCTTGGAGCCTGCTTGGGATTCTCTCTCTCTCCTTCTCTCTGCCCCTCCCTTACTCATGCTGTCTCTCTCTCAAAATAAATAACCTTAAAAAAATAAAATCTTAAAAACAAAACAAAATAAGAAATATCAACACCTTATACAAGGCCACTCTTTCAAGACTGAGAAAGGAAGCTGTTTTATCAAATATATAGAAGCATAGAGTCAAACAAAATGAGAAAACAGAGAAATATATTCCAAATGAAGGAACAAGACAAAGCTTCAGAAAAATACCTTAATGATATGGAGATAAGTAATCTACCTGATAAAAAATTCAAGTGATGGTTATAACAATGCTCACCAAACTTGGGAGAAGAAAGTATGAACACATTGAGAACTTCAACGAAGAGACAGAAAATAGAAGAAAGTATCAAATATTAGTCACAGAGCCGAAGAATACAACAGCTAAACTGAAAAATACACTAGACGGGTTTAACAACAGATTGGATGAAGTTAATGGATCAGTGAGCTGAAAGATAAAGTAATGGAACTTGCCAACACAGAATAGCAAAAAGAAAAAAAGAATGAAAAAAAATTAAGATAACTTTAATTAAAGGACCTCTGGGACCACATCAAGCAGAATACCATTTGCATTACAGAGGTCCCAGAAGGAAAAGAGAGAGATAAAATGGCAGAGAACTTATTTGGAAATACAAAGGCTGAAAAATTCTCTAACATAGGGAAGGAAACAAGTACGCAGGACCAGGGAGCCCCAGAGAGTTCAAAAAGGGATGAATTCAAAGAAAACCACACCAAGACACATTATAATTTAAATGTCAACAGTTAAAGAGAGAATCTTAAAAGCAGCAAGAGCATAACAAACTGTTTCATACAAAGGAAACCCCATCAGGAGATCAGCAGATTTCTCAACAGAATTTTGCAAGCCAGAAGGGAGTGGCATGACATATTCAAAGTGTTAAAAGGAAAAAACTTCCAACCCCAAATACCATACCTGGCAGGGTTATCACTTATATCTGAAGGAGAGATAAGGAGTTTTCCAGACAAGCATAATCTAAAGGAGTTCATGACTATTCAATCAGTCTTACAAGAGATATTAAAGGCACTTTTTTAAGCTGAAAAGAAATGGGACTAATTAATAACAAGAAAACATATAAAAGTAAAAATCTCAATGACAAAGGTAAATATATAGCAAGAGTAGGAATAATCATTTATAAAGTTACTAAGAAGGTTAAAGTACAAAAGTAATTAATTTGACAAAAGCTACAATAATTTGTTAAGGGATATATAATATAAAAACATGTAAAAGTGACATCAGAAATATAAAACATGAGAGGGGGAGTATAAAAATGTAGTATTGGAAGGTGTTAAAATTTAAGTTGCTATGAACTTAAAATAGATTATTATATATAGGATTATATATATAAACCTCAAGGTAACCACAAAGCAAAAACTTACAGTAAATACACACACAAAAAATGAAAACATAGCAATAAGAAAGTCATTAAATGACACACTAGACCAGATAGACTTGATAGATATATAGAGAATATTTGATTCAAAACAGCAGAATACAAGTTCTTCTCAAGTGCACATGGAGCATTCTCCAGGATAGATCACATGTTAGGCAACAAAACAAGTCTCAATAAATTCAAGAAGATTGAAATAATATCAAGCATCTTTTCTAAACCACAATGGTATGATAATAGGAATCAATTACAAGAAAAAAATGAGAAAACTACAAATACATAATTAACACCATTAACATAATTAACACATAATTTAATACAAGATTAAATAACATGTTACTGAACTACTGGATCATAGAAGAAATCTAAGGAAAAATTAAAAATAGATACAAATGAAAACATAAATGTAACATATCAAAATTTATGGGATGCGGCAAAAACAATTCTAAGAGGGAAGTTAATATCAATACAGGCCTACCTCAAGAAATAAGAATAATAGCAATTTAATTTTACACCTAAAGGAACTAAAAAAAGTAGTACAAAGTCCAAAGTTAGTAAAGAGAAGGAAATAAAAAAGTGAGAGTGAAAAAAAATAGAGACAAAAAAATAGAAAAGATCACTGAAACTAAGAGCTGGTTCTTTGAAAAGGCAAACAAAATTGACAAACATTTAGCTAGATTCAACAAGGAAAAAAGAGGATTTAAATAAATAAAATCAGAAAGTTACAACTGATACCAAACACATACAAAGGATCATAAGAGAGTACACTTATACGCCAAAAAATTGAAGAGATAGTCTGTGCTAATGGAAGAATTAATATTGTAACAATATCATACTACCTAAAGCACTCTACAGATTTGATGCAATCCGTATCAAAATGCTAATTTTTTTTATAGAACTAGAACAAATAATTCTAAAATTTATATGGAACAACAAATGATCTCTAATAGCCAAAACAATATGGAGAAAGAACAAAGTTGGAGGCATTTTACTCCCTGATTTCACACTATACTACAAAGCTATAGTAATAAAAGCAGTATAAAAAAGTAATAAAAACAGTATGGTATTTGCATAAAAACAGACACATAGATCAATTGAACAGAATAGAAAACACAGAAATAAACCCATGCATATATAGTCAACTAAGTTATGACAAAGGATAAAAGGATATATATACAATGGGGAAAGGACACTCTCTTCAGTACATGGTGCTGGGAAAACTGGAGAGCTATATGTAAAATAATGAAACTGGACTGCTATCCTACACCATACATAAAACTTAACTTAGAATGGATTAAAGACTTGAATGTAAGACCTGAAACCATGAAATTCCTAGAAGAAAACATTAGACAGTAAGTTTCCTGACATTGGTCTTAGTGATGTTTCTTGGATCTGACTCCAAAAACAAGTGAACCAAAAGTAAAAATAAACAAATGGGACTACACCAAACTAAAAAGTTATGCACAGCAAAGAAAACCATCAACACAATGAAAAGACAATGTACTTTATGAGAGAAGATATTTGCAAATCATGTATACAATAAGGGGTTAATATATAAAATATATAAAGAACTCATACAACTCAATAACTAAAAAAATCTGATTAAAAAATGGGCAGAGGATCTGAACAGACATTTTTCCAAGGAAGACATACAGATGGCTAATAGGCATATGAAAAGGTACTTAACATCATTAATCATTAAGGAAATGTAAATCAGAAACACAATGAGATATCACCTTACAACAGTCAGCATGGCTATTACCAAAAAGACAAGAAATAACAAATGTTGGTGAGGATGTGAAGAAAAGGGAGAAAAGTGTTTCTTATGCACTGTTGGTGGGAATATGAATTGGTACAGCCACTATGGCAAACAGTATGGAGCTACATATGATCCAGGAATTTCACTACTGAGTATCTATGCAAAAAAAGAAAAAAATGAAGATAGTAATTAAAAAAGATATAGGCACCCCTATATTCACTGTAGCATTTACAATAACCAAGATATGGAAGCAACCTGTGTCCATTGACAGATGAATGGATAGAAAGGTTGTGGTATATTACTCAGCCATAAAAAAATGAAATCTTGCCATTTGCAACAACATGAATGGGCCTTCAGAGTATTATGCTAAGTGAATTAAGTCAAAGACAAATGCCACATGAATTCCCTTATATGTGGGTTCTAAAACAAACAAAACCAACCAAAACCCAGAGTCATTGCTACAGAGAACAGATTGGTCATTGCCAAAGTGTGGGGGAGATTGAGGGGGCAAAATGGGTGAAAGGTATTAAGAATTGCAAACTTCCAACTATAAAATAAACAAGTCGTGGAGATATAATGGACAGGAAATGGACAGTAATGGAATATAGTCAAGAATGCTGTATTAACTTATTAAGGTGACAGTGATAACTAGACTTACTATGGTGACCATTTTGCGATGTTTACAAATATCAAATCCCTATTTGTACACCTGAAATTAATATAATATGGTGTGTCAATTATATCTCAATAAATTAAAAATGGTAAAAGAAAGTATTTTGTTGTGGTTTTAATTTTCATTTTGGTAATGACTAATAATGTGCATCTTTTCATGTGCTTGTCATTGGTATACCTTTTTTGGTGAAGTATTTTTCAAAACTTTTGCCCATCTTTTTAGGTTGAATTTTTTATTATTAAGCTTTGGGACTTCTATATTTTAGAAACAAGTGCTTTATCAGATATACGATTTGCATACGTTTTCTCTCAGTTTATGGTGTGTCTTTTTATTCTCTTAACAGTATCTTTCAAAGAGAAGTTTTTAATTTTGGTGTTCTAATTTATTAGTTTGGGTTTTATGAATCATGCTTTTTGTATTTAAAAACTCTTTGCCCAACCTCAGGTCATCAAGATTTTCTCCAATTTTTTTTTTTCTAGAAAGTTTATAGTCTTAGAGTTTGTTTTTTTTCCCAGTGTGATGAGCCTTTATTGTTTGCAATGGGAAGTAGAAGGAGACACAACAGCTCCAGCTCCATGGGCAACTCCAAAGACCTACTCTATCATTGTCACTGAAAAAACTACTGTTAGGTTTTACATTTACATGTTAAGCTAGTTTTGTATAAGGTTTTGAATGGATTTAAGTTCTTTTAAAAATATATGGATATCCATTATTCCATTACCATTTGTTGAAGTGCTATCCACTAAATTGCTTTTGCATCTTTGCTGGAAATTAGCACCATATATGTATTGGTCTAATTCTGGACTCTCTATTCTGTTCCATTGACTTTCTATTCTGTTCCATTGGTCTGTCTTTACACCAATAACAGACTTTCTCGATTATTATTACAGGTTATAATAACTCTTGAAATCAAGTAGTTTTAGTCTTCCAACTTAATTCTTTTTCTGTTTGGATATTCTAGGTTCTTTGAATTTCCATATGAATTTTAAAATCTGTTGGTCAATTTCTATTTTAAAAAAGGCTTTGGGGATTTTTACTGGATTGCATTTAATCTACAGACCAATTTGCTAAGACTAGACATATTAATAAGATAGAGCCTTCCAACCCATGGATACAGTAAATCACTCCATTTATCTAATTCTTCCTTTGTTTCTCTCAGCAATGTTCTATAGTTCTCAGTGTACCTGTATTTCACATTTTTTTTGTTAGATTTATCCATAAGGATTTCATAGGTTTTGATGCTAATGTGAATGGTAATTTTTAATTTCAATTGTTCATTGTTAGTATATAAAAATACAATTATTATATATTGTTCTTGTATCCTTCAACCTTGTAAACTCATTAGCTCCAGCTTTTTTGTAGATTTCAATAGATTTGTTTTATATAGATAAAAATGTTTGCAAGTAAAGAGAATTTTACTTCTTCCTTACCATCTGTATGTTTTTTATTTCTTTTCTTGCCTTATTTTCTTGGCTAGAATCTCCAGTAGAATGTTGAACAGGAGTGATAAGAGTGGATGTTGCTGTTGTAGGGGAAAAGTATTCAGCCTTTCACCACTAGGTATTATGTTAGCTGTGGTTTTTTTTGTTTGTTTGTTTGGTTGGTTGGTTTTGTTTTAAATCAAATAGAGGAAGTTCATCTCTAGTTTAGTTCATTGAGAATTTTTAATCAGGAACAGATATTGGCTTTTGTCAAATGCATTTTCTGTGCCTTTTGAGATGATCATATGCTTTTTCTTTTAGTTTATTAATATGATAAATTGATTTTCGAGTGTTAATCCAATCTTGCATTCCTGGGATAAACTCCACTTGGACATGACATATTGTTTAAAAATATTTGTTTTGGGGCTGTTTCCAAAATTTGACTATTGTAGATAATGCTGCTATAAACATCAGGGTGCATGTATCCCTTTGAATTCGTATTTTTGCATTGTGTGGGTCAATGGCTAGTAGTGTAATTGCTGGATTGTAGGGTTCTATTTTTAATTGTTTGAGGAACCTCCATACTGTTTTCCACACTGGCTGCACCAGTTTGCATTCCTACCAACAGTGCAAGAAGGTTCCCTTTTCTACACATCCTTGCCAACATCTGTTGTTTCTTCTGTTGTTGATTTTAGCCATTCTGATAGGTAGGAGGTGGTATCTCAGTGAAGTTTTGGTTTGCATTTCCCTGATGATGAGTGATGTTAAGCACTTTTTCGTGTATCTTTTGGCCATCTGTATGTCTTCTTTGGGAAAATGTCTATTCATGTCTTCTGCCCATTTTAAAATTTGACTATTCATTTTTTTGGTGTTAAGTTTTATAAGTTCTTTATATATTTTGGATACTAACCCTTTATCAGACATGCCATTTACAAATATGTTCTCCCGTTCCATAGGTTGCTTTTCAGTTTTGTTGATTGTTTCCTTCGCTGTGCAGAAACATTTTATTTTGATGAAGTCCCAATAGTTTAGTTTTGCTTTTATTTCCTTTGCCTCAGGAGACACACTAGAAAAGTGTTGTGTTGGTCTATGTCAAAGTTACTGCCTGTGTTCTCTTCTAGGATTTTTATGGTTTCAGGTCTGACATTTAGATCTTTAATCCAGTTTGAATTTATTTTTGTGTATG
Source organism: Leopardus geoffroyi (assembly GCF_018350155.1). Classification (NCBI taxonomy): domain Eukaryota; kingdom Metazoa; phylum Chordata; class Mammalia; order Carnivora; family Felidae; genus Leopardus; species Leopardus geoffroyi. The sequence continues at coordinate 122,961,535 of NC_059341.1, forward strand.
GTATAAGAAAGTGGTCCAGTTTTCCCAATACCATTTGTTGAAGAGACTTTTTCCTATTGGATATTCTTTCCTCTTTTGTCAAAGATTAATTGGCCACATAGTTGTGGGTTCCTTTCTGGGCTCTCTATTCTGTTCTTTGATTTATGTGTCTATTTTTTCCCAGTACCATACTGTTTTGATCACTACAGCTTTGTAATATAACTTGAAGTCTGGAATTGTGTGCTCTTGCTCTGTGAAAAATTGTTGAAATTTTGACAGAGATTGCATTCAATGTGTAGATTGCTTTGGATAGTATAGGCATTTTAACAATATTTGTTCTTCTAATCCATGATGAATGGATAAAGATGTGTGTATAGGTATGTATGTATATATATACACCTACACACACATATGACATATATATAACATATATATTGTATATATTACATACACACATTGGAGTATTACTCAGCCATAAAAAGGAATGAAATATGCCATTTGCAATGACATAGATAGAGCTAAAGAGTATTATGCTAAGCAAAATAAGTCAGTCAGAGAAAGACAAATACCAAAGGATTTCAATTATATGTGGAATTAGAGAAAGACAAATATCATATCCCTTCACTCATATGAGGAATTTAAGATACAAAACAGATAAACATAAGGGAAGGGAAGCAAAAATAATATAAAAACAGGGAGAGGGACAAAACATAAAGAGACTCAAATACAGAGAACAAACTGAGGCTTGCTGGAGGGGTTGTAGGTGGGGGCTATGAGTAAATGGGTAAGGGGCATTAAGGAAGCCACTTGTTGGGATGAGCCCTGGGTGTTATACATAGGGGATGAATCGCTGGAATCTACTTCTGAAATCATTATTGCACTATATGCTAACTTGGATAGAATTTAAAAATTTAATTAATTAAAGAAAAGAAACAAAAAAATTTTCAGAACTCCACTTTGCAGATTACAATGTGAACTTTTTTTTTTTTTTTTTTTTTGGGAGAGAAAGAGGGAGCACGCAAGTGGTGGGGGGCGGGGCAGACACAGGATCTAAAGCAGGTTCTGCATGGACAGCAGAGAGCCCAATGCGGGGTTTAAACTCAAGAACCATGAGATCATGACCTGAGCTGAAGGCTGACACTTCATCAACTGATCTACCCAGGTGCCCCACAATGTGAACTCGTAATAAGATTACTAAAATGGGGCACCTGGGTGGCTCAGTCAGTTGAGCGCCCGACTTCAGCTCAGGTCATGATCTCACAGTTTGTGGGTTCAAGCCCCACATCGGTCTCTGTTCAGAGCTTGGAGTTCAGAGTTTGGAGTCTGGAGCCTGTTTCTCATTCTGTGTCTCCCTCGCTCTCTGCTCCTCCCCTGCCGGTGCTCTCTTTCTCAAAAATAACATTAAAAATAATTTAAAAAACGATTACTAAAAATTTATTTAAGATGAGAACATAACTGATGAAGTATTTTTGTTCATATAAATAAACTTTTCTTTCTTCTATTTCTCGGGAGAATCCTTCAGCTCTTCTGTGCTTCAATTTATTCATTGGTAAAAAAAAAGAGGCAATTAGACTAGATATTTGCTAAGATTTCTTCTAGATTTAAAAATGTTATTATTCAGTCAGAGAAAGACAAAAATCATATGACTTCACTCATATTAGAACTTTAAGAGACAAAACAGATGAACATAAGGGAAGGGAAACAAAAATAATATAAAAACAGGGAGGGGGACAAAACAGAAGAGACTGATAAATATGGAGAACAAACTGAGGGTTATTGGAGGGGGTGTGGGAGGGGGATGGGATAAATGGATAATGGGCACTAAGGAATCTACTCCTGAAATCATTGTTGCATTATATGCTAACTAATTTGGATGTAAATTTTGAAAAATAAAAAAATTTAAAAAGTTATTATTCCAATACTTAGAATTTACTGAGAAAAAATATTTGCAAAGTTAACTATGAAGTGCTTAATTCTAAAGTATTTTAATCTACTTATATCAATTTGAATGTAAGTATACACAGATGACTAATAAATATTTTGTAGATATTGTAAAATGAATTTTCCCCAAGTTCATTCACTTATAAGCTGCCAATCTAAAGTAATAGTGTTTTGGGAACAGAGAAAATGGAGTCACAAATAAAATCTTTACACTTCACGTTCCAAAGGAAGATAAATGTCTCTTGTTTAAGCTTCCTATTCAAAATCCATGACACTTCCTTTTAATGTCAGTGCTTTTGTTTATTAATCTTCCCAACAAGAAAGGTAAAAGTGACTGTTTTTGAAAAGACGCCTTGGCATTGTTGCAGCAGCTGTGAAGTACAGGACTACATTGTGGGGATTTAAGTTCTTCATGGATTCTGGAAATCGAGTTTGTTTTTGTGAAGAACTTGATCAGAAACAAAACAGTTTCACTGAACATTATGTTGTCTGGGCACTCTTCAAGAGCACATGGACACAATTTACTCTCTAACAGAAGCCATGCTCTGATTCAGATATAAAAGTTTCACAGAAAAACTCTGCAGGGATGTGTAAAAGGAAACATTTAAAAATTGTATTATAATTACCACAGACTGTAAAGATACAGATTTCGTCATTTTTTACCCTTTGCTCATTCTTGGAAGATTTTAAAAACTAAAATTTGTAATGAAAAAGTTCTGGAAATCTCGTGTGTGGCTTACCATCCAATTTGTCTTTATATCTAAGATGAAAATTATACATTTTAAATAAAAGTTAAGTTCAGATCAATTTGGTGTTTTAGAAGCAGCATTGTGTGCAGCAGAAGCTTCTGGCAGTGCCCTGCAATACATCCCCCAGGCCCACCTTGGATTTCAGTCACAGCTGTCGTAGAGTTCTATTCAATCTTGGACTCCCTCACCCTTTTGGTGATAGCAACCCATCTGCAGTGAATGCCCTACTTCTCCACTTTCTGACAAAATGTCCTTTATAATGCCATGGAGCCACCCAGGTGTACAGGCAAGTATATCACAGAAGTGTAGAGGAATAATGCCCTCAGTCATTGGGTCCAGGGCTAGTGGACACATGGTCCATTCTCCAGTCCTTCTGATGAACAATTCTGGGAAGGAGCTGTTCATTTCTAAGGAGGTGTTGGTCTTGGAATCAAGTCCCAAGCACCCACAGTGGAAATCTTGGTAATATACCCTTGTATTTTTTTCCCTGTCCCAGTCTTCCTACTCTCTCACTCTTGTCTCCTGGGATTAGTTCACAAATAAACATCTTGTGCCCGAATGTTTGTCTCCAGATCTGTTTTAGGAAGAATAGAACATAGGACTTTGGTATGATAGTGACCCTGGAAACCATCCCCAGGGTAGGCTTCTACAACTGGATCACTTACCCTATTGTTAGGATAAGCAGGACAGTGGTAGTCTCTGGTGTGCCTCACAATTCATAAGAATCTCACTGGTGGTGGATTGGGACAAGAAGCCATGAGTTATCCAGCGGCTCTGTCAGTAGAATGGGTTGGGGGTAAAGGATTGCGGAATTGACTAGCATTTGTTGTCTTGGAAATCTTGAAAAAGGGAAGTAAAAGACTCAGATCCATCAACTATCATCTTAGGGCACACTGAAAGCCAAAGGCCAATTTCACAGTATTTAAAGAGATCATTACTTCCTCAGCCATAGGACAGCTGTGGTGAAAATCAGGTCCAGAGTTTAAGGGTGGCAGACCCGAAAAGGAGATGAAATGTGCAGCCTCCACACATTTGTTTTGCTAATGCCATAGGCCTGATATCAAAGAGGGACTGAGAAAATCTGAGAGGATGTGCTTGACCAGCTTGAATAGCATGCCAGCCAAAGCAGCTCTTTCTCCTTTACTAGAGGAGAGCAGCCTTGCCTTACCTGGAGGCCGTGCGGTTTTCACTTAAAGTGGATACCTTCCATGGAACATGAGCTTTACCACCTCAAGATTTAATTTGTTTTTCCCCCACTGCCTTGAGAAGAATAACTAATGTCAAGTTTTAGCTGAGAGAGAAAATATAGTCCTTGATCTGGAAAGAAATAGCCTATTTACTGAATTTTAGAACTGGCTAACAAGTATTGGCAGAAATCTGGAGAACATGTGTGGGAATAGATCTGGAGTGTGTCAGACGAGAGGGGGCAGAATATAAGGCTGGATAGAAGAGAGTTTATTGACATGAGAGCACTCTTGTCACTCAACATTTAACATCCTGGCAAGGACACATGGAACTGGTGCTAACAGGCTGTAGGGATGGCTTCTTGAAACTTGGTCGTGATGGCCTAAACTAAATTAGACGGAGATGCTGAAACTGCCTTGTCAAAGGACTGAGGAAGAGGTCAGTGGCAGAGAGGTGGGAATGTCAGAATAGATTTATTTCTTGTGCTGAGAGAACCAACCTACTATTTTCCCAGGAAGGATCTAGAGAACTCTCTTTACTAAGGAAATAAAGAATGTGAGTAATGAGGGTGGCGCCGACATCTTTGGGAAAATCAGTGGTAGGTAGCTACATCCCGTGGGGATGCAGGGATATTGTTCATCCTGATATTCCACAAAATCTCATGCTGGTAACTTGTATTGGTAAATCAGGCTAATAAGATTTGGCGAAGAGGAAGTAGGAAGGATCTTGGTGCCCTATAAGACACACATAAGCTAGAAAATGGAAGATTCAGATCCTTGCAGGTTTTAATGGTTCAATGGTCTGGAGGATGCTGGGACATCCCCTCTGAGGTAAAGGACAAGTTATTAAACTTGTACCCTCTACCATTAAGAACGAGGTGTAGCATGCTGGGGATCTTGGCTTTTGAAAGCCAAATACTGCTCTCACCTATTTATGATGGGGAGATTTGGAAGGCTGCCAGTTTCAAATGGAGCACAGAGCAGAGAGGGCTGTGTTCCAGGTTCAGGCTGTGACATAAGCTGCCCTGCTGCTCAGCTGATTACATGACCTATTATCCATTGACACTACAGATACCTGATGGAGAACACTGTGTAGCATCTCTGGCAAACTCTACTACAAAGTTAACATCACAGATCTTAGGTTCTAGAGCAAAGTCATGCCTTTTAATTGCTTGAAAAACAGCTCCTGGCATACCTCCACACCCAACAGAAATTGAAAATCTGATATCAGGTGATTAACTAGAGCTGCCCATCATGAGGTGGGTGTTATCAGATTCACCAAATCATCAGATCAGATAGTCACAGTAGCAATCTATCGTTTGACAGAAATGATACATTTGGGATCAAACCTGAGCAAGTGCACACAGTATGTGTAAGTTACATGGACACGTAGCCTAGATTCCCCTATCACTTACATCTCTTACACTAATGTATCTCCTTCAACCTATTCCTATGATCTCATGGGGAATTACCTATGATCAGTTGTATCAGTTATATATTGCTACAGTTATACCATATAATAACCAAAAAAATCTTTATGAGAACCAGCAATGAGCATTTATTATTCACACATCTAGGGCCAGCTGGGAATTGGCTAGGCATATGTTCTAATCTTGGCTGGGCTTGCTCACATTTTGGGGTTGGCTGCTGGGCGAATAGAACAACTTAGCTCTGTTCCACATGTCATTCATTCTCCATCAGACTATCCTGGTCATATTCTTATGTCAGTGGCAGAGGCACAAGAGAAGGCAAGACCATCCAAGTAGTTTTCAAGCCTCTGCTTGAATCACATGTGCTAACATTCTACTGGCCCAAAGCAAAATCACATGGTTAAGTTCAGAGTCAGAAGGTGAGGCAGAATGCTCCACCCACAGTGGGAAGGCAATGCAAAAGTATATGGCAAAAGGCATGGAGACGGGGGAAGTGAAGAACTGCGGCTATTTTTTGTAATATTAACATGCCAAGTGACAGATAAGGAAAAAGTAGGCCGTGTTCAGGGATGGACCAGCTGGATAAATTGGGGTGAGACAACAATGACTGGCTTCTCCACTACAGCCTCTCTCAGAGGGGGCTGTACAGATTACTGGTGAGGCAAAAATCTTCCTGATGGACAGAGCTTCTAACAGTGCCATTGGTCATCCATGTTGATAGAGAGACATGGCTTGAGTTAAGGATAAAAACAGTTTTTGATTATGGTGAAATGTGCAGATTTTTGTATCATGAAATGTCAACTCACCTGAGGAAGCAACAATTAGGCAGATAGGATGATTCCAATAGATTTCAGTCAGTCTTATCCTTACCCACTCCAGGTTTGTACAGCAAACCCATGAACGGAGTAATCACGGTGATAGAGATAGAGGGAGGCCACGTATGGGCCCAACAGCTTGGTTTTTCTCTCATTAAGGGCTGCTCTAGTTACTACCACTATTGAATACGTGCTCTGTCAGCAGCAGAGACCAATGATTTGGTACCATTCCTTTATCGAAACCAAATAGCTACTTGGTAGCAAGTTGTGTGCATTGATTTCCTTTCACCCTGAAGGAGGAATTCATTCATTCCTATACTAATTAATTTGCACTCTTAATATAGGCTTGCCTTCCTTTCCAGCAGTACCTCTGCTATCATTACTATCTGATAGTCTACAGAATGCCTATTATCAACATAGTATCCTGCATTACACTGCCTCGGATCAAGAAACTGTTTTATAGCAAACAAAGAACATGAGTTATTACATCCATGGTCCTATGTATACAGCATCATCCAGAAGCAATTAATCTAGTAGAACAATGAAATGGCCTATTACAGAGTCAGCTTAGGCATCAGCTCAGATATAATATCCTGTAGGATTAAGGTTCTATTTTCCAGGATAGGATACATGCACTATACCAACGGACAGCATATGATTCCCTGTTCCCAACTTCAAGGTGCAGGAAACAAGAGGATAGAAATAGGATTGGCCTTTCTTACCACCATTCCCAGTGAGCTACTTGTAGAATGTGTTTCCCATTCCTACCACCTTAGGCTTTGCTGGATTGGAGGTCCTGTATCCTGACAGGGTAAGGGGAAGAAGCTGGCACACTTCCCCCAGGAAGCACTGTAAGGACTCCACAAAACTGAAGCTACAGCTGCCAACTGGTCCTGTTGGGTTGCTCATGTCTGTGGGACAACAGGCAAGAAAGGGGAATTAATATGTTGGTTAACATGAGGAGCTAGAAATGTGACTACAAAAAGAAACAGGGAGAATGTGTCTGGAACTCAGGTGATTCACTGGGGGCATGTCTTGATGTTTCCGTGCCTGATGTGAACAGTGAACAAACAATTGTGATACTCATAGCCTAAAAAGGGCAAAGTAACCAAGACCCTAGATCCCTGAAGGGATGAAGGTCTGGGCCACTCAGGCAGTCAACCAAACTAGACTAGCTGAATTTCTGGCAGAGAGCAATGAAAATCTCAAATGGCTGGTGGAAGAAAGAGATGATGAATATATTTTGGCCTTGGGTTCAGTTGTAGTAACAGGAACTGTAACAGGAACTGTAGCTTGTCTAATCGTCCTGGGCAGTCTTTTATAGACTGTTGCTGACCATCACTTTGAAGACTCAGTGATAGAATGAACTTAACATGGGACTCAAGCAGTTCTGAATAGGTAAGAACTATTTATTCAAAAACAAACATCTCTTTTGCCAAACATCACATCTCCTTGTCAACTTCTGATATCAGCCACAACTGCACTTAGAGAGTTCTGAACTCAGACCTGTCCGTTTTTGCTAGTGAAATCCTACCACAAGTGTGAGGCATGCATTTTTCCACTTTCTGTTCCAAGTCCTTTTTCAATGTTGGGGTAGCCTACTTTCTCTCGTAAAAGGATAGCTCAGAAATGCTGGGGTAGTCACTTCTCCTGGAGGTAACTTTCAACTAATAGGGGATGGAAACTGGTTAATAATTATCCTATCTGTATTAGGTGAATATTTTGAGGAGGCACTTTGTAAACTTCTCAGGTCTTAGAGTTCAAAATGGCAACCTTGGTAATATACTTTTGTATGGGTTTTCTTTCTCTTGCTCTTCCTGTTCTCTCGCTTCTGCTTCCTGTGATCACCTCACAAATGCCATACTTACCCCCAAGTCTTTTCCTCAGGGTCTACTTTCAGGTGGGCTAAACTAAGACAGGTACCATTAATCAAATGCATTTATATATCTTTCCATGTAAGTATTTTAGAGATTTTCTAGACTGTGCAAATAATTATTCATGAAGAATTATTTGCAAGGTGAGGTAAGGACAGCATTTTAAATTAAAGATTTTTTTCTGTTTAGGCAATAAAAGAGTTGATGACATGATGCCTGCTCACTGTGAAACATACTGAAACTACCTTCAATTCAATTTCTATCTGATAATATTCTAAGAATATCTGACACTTTGATAGTATATGAACTAATGAACAAGTGGTGAAAAGCTCTATATGCCAATAAATTTCAACTTCATAATTTCTATGACATATAAGCTTCAAGTTGTCACTGAAAATTTAAATCCAATATTAGTCTCTGCCAGAAAATTCTTTAGCAATTCTTATAATATAAATGCACTTAATACTTTTCATGCTAAAATAGTCACAAAAATTGAATTACTCACTTAGTCAAATTCACTTTTTTGCATTGAGTCTATTTTTGATCACCAAACTCACATTGACTTCATTTTCAATGCTCACCACATCCTGAAATCTCCCACCTTGGTATTTGCAGCACTAATGGCACTTTATTTTGGTTATTCTACTTTTCAGTTATTTTGGTAATAAGACATTCTGCCAGATTATAAATGCTTTATTATTTTTTTTTAACATAGAGGGAGTTTGGTGGTAGATATATGACCATTTGATGTTTTTATGACTAAGAGTTCAAGCTCAGGCTCTCTTTCTTATAGAATGTAAATGCATACCCACACATGTATGTATAACTGTTATCAAAATTAAGCTTAGTCACTAAAAGAAGATTCACTATCTGAACTTTCTTCTGTATTTTTTTCACCTTCACCATCAGGCACTGGAGCATCTGGCCTCCTGAAAGAGAAGGAAACAATTTGGTTTTTCCAGTTGAAAAAAAGCAATTACTATCTGTAAATTAGGTTCATCCTAGAATATTGCTGTTAATAAGTTCACCGAGTCTGTGTCCTTAACTGAGAGTCTCCCAGTCTCCTCCACAGCATGCTTCTCTTTGGCTTTTCCAGCACTCTGGGGATTACTAGTGCTATTCCTGTATGGGCCACAGCGCTGTTTTCTCTTGCCAGTCCTTACAGAATTTGCTAGTTCAGTACTTTCTGCTTCTCACTCCATGGAGACCCAACTACAGACAGAGATGTGATGTGGAGAGGCTGGCGTGACCAGTGCTACATCTCCGTGGTCTCCAAGTATACAAGAGGTACAGAGAAAGGAAAGCTAGAAATGGAAAGAAAACGAAAATCTTCATGTTCCAGGAAAGCTGCAGAAAGAAATTTACAAATGGAAGAGAGTTAAAGAATGGCCATTAAGAAACACAGACAGTATGGAAATTTTGCAGGGGAGAAGAGGGCCTGGTAAAAGGTTCTTAATGTTTGTTGAGTGTTTTCACTTATATTTTATCTTCATAGAATGAATGTAAAAAGTATGAGTTGGTAAAAATAATGTCTTGAAGACTCCCTAGGTAAAACAAGGAGATATGAGAATGATTAAACTCAACTTTGCAGGGAGATATAATAAACCAAATGAAATTTTACAACAAACCAAACATTCAACTAGATAAGTTCCATAGTGTTTGCTACTAAATTATCTAATCAATATGGTAATACTATCATTCAGCCTCTATTCACTCTCACTGAGAAAATAAGTTAAGCAAGTAAAGTATACTTTTGGGGAAACTAACAGGGAATGGAAGAATAATATAGCTGCTCTGTCTTAATAATTGAGAACTACCAGACTTATTTCTCCCTCAGGCTCTTTGATTCTTATTAAAGATTTAGGACACCAACCAATAAAACTCTGCTTTGCCATAAATAAAATCACTGTTACTAAAATTAAAACATGTATAGTCTACCATGTACATTTAGTTATTAAAAATTATGGCTGAGTTTTGGCTTATAGTTTTTAATATCATATCTGTCATGTACAAAACAGAAAGATATGCTGGCACTGCTCCCCAGCAATGGGTAAAACAGAAACTCATTTGCTCTGCTGCACAGTTTTAGATTATACCTATTAGGAAGTCACATGTACTCGATACAGTAAAACTTTGAAGCTGGGTAAGGCGTTTACCAGGTTTTGACTGATACTCCATCTGCCTAAAATACTAACATGAGACCACAGTCTTCATTGCTCTCCATAGAAGCAAGACTGTGGAACCACTGGGCATGAATACTGGGCACATTTTCCAAGTAAATCTGTCTTTGCTGTATTCGTGATTTCTTACTGCCTTTACTTTGTTAAAAAAGAAAAAAATTACCAGAGGGAATTTGAATACAATGTAAAAATTATATCTATGGCAACTCAAACAAATAAAACAATGTATATGATACCCCTAAAATAAATGCTACTTAAGGGTAAAAGCAGCTTAAGCCTAAAAGGAGCTGAAATTACAACATTAGTGTATGTGTGTAACCATTTTTTAATACATGTGATCATCACAGCTGTATAGCATAGTGGTTAAGAACACACATTCTGGAGCCAGACTGCCTGGATTCAAATCCCAGTCTTGCTACATATTTGAGCAACTTTGGGGAAGCTAGGTAACCACTTTGGATCCAACGAACCAACTGGAGTATTGTAATGATTAGAATGAATTATTATATGTAAAGTATATCAAATAATATCTGGCACCTAGTAAGTATATTAAATAAATGCTATCTTCGTGGTCATTGTCGTCATCATAGTCATCGCCATCATCATCATCATCATCATCATCATCATCACGTACCCACAATTTTGCCAGGAACTGTGTTAGGTGCTAGAGATACAGAAATGAATAACAAGTAGTTCCTTCCCTGAAGAAACTGATATTTTAGGGGGATATTTTAGAGGGAGACAGAAATATAAATTATTATTATAAATGTGATATACATAAATACAGTTGTAGTAACTATGCTTATGTAAAAAGTTAATTCACTCTATGAGGTTTGGTCAGAGAAGATTCCAGAGAAGTGGAGACATTTGTAAAGGGTTTTAAGATATAAGTAGGAGTTTCTCAAAAACAGAAAAGGTGGGAGTAAGTGAGGATGAGAGTGTTCTGAATAAAGAAAAAAAAAATGGGAATGCATGCTGCATTTGGGAACTATAAATCATTTGGGAGGTAGAGTATAAAGTAATTGCAGTTCAAATTTGATGAAATTAGAGCATATGGTAGGAGTAATAGGTATGAGAATTTCCTTCCTTTTTTAGGATGAATAATACTCCTTTGTACGCACATATTACATTTTGTTTATCCATTCACCTGTGGATGGGCATTTGGATTGTTTCCAACTTCGGGCTACTGTGAATAATGCTACTATGAACATGGTATACAAATACGGGGCACCTGGGTGGCGCAGTTGGTTAAGCGTCCGACTTCAGCCAGGTCACGATCTCGCGGTCCGTGAGTTCGAGCCCCGCGTCAGGCTCTGGGCTGATGGCTCAGAGCCTGGAGCCTGTTTCCGATTCTGTGTCTCCCTCTCTCTCTGCCCCTCCCCCGTTCATGCCCTGTCTCTCTCTGTCCCAAAAATAAATAAACGTTGAAAAAAAATTAAAAAAAAAAAAAACAAAAAAAAACAAATACATGTTTCAGTCCCTTCTTTCACTTCTTTTGGGTATATATCTAGAAGTGGATTTGCTCAACCATATGGCAATTCTATGCTTAATTTCTTGAAGAACTGCAATACTGTTTTCCATAGCAGCTATATCATCTTACACTCCCACCAGTGGGGTTGGTGGGATTCCAAGGGTTCCATTTTCTTAGTATGTTTGTCAATATTTATTATTGTCTTCATTCACTTAAAAATAAATTGTATGCTACTTTGGCTTGGAATTGCTAGGCAGACAGATGAAAAAGCATATACTAGTTCCCTTTGGGTACAAAAAAGAGAAAAACTTCAAGATACCATGAGAATCAAATGAAATAATGTATATGAAAGCATTATCTAAGTTAAAAAGCTTTATAGAAATGTTAGTAGCAATAATAAAACTTATAATAACACCAGAATTTCCAGCATATTCTTAGTGGGAACAAAAATTTGGCTTTTTGTCTTATGATCAGAAGTGCTCTTGCTTGATCCTGTATATATGAACCTTTTAAGTTGTCTTTTATGCAAAGTTTTTATTTAATGTTTGTTTATTTTTGAGAGGGAGGTGGTTAGGGGCAGAGAGAGAAGGAGGCAGAGGATCCAAACCAGGCTCTGTGCTGACAGCAGAGAGTCCCATGCAGAGCTTGAACTTATAGACCATGAGATCATGACCTGAGCCAAAGATGGACTTTTAACTGACTGAGCCACTGAGGCACCCCCCATGCAAAGAAGTTTTAAAGATATATTTGAAAAAGTTATTACCTTAAAGTATTGGTATAAAGTTTAGTTTCTAAAAATTCAAATGATTCACTACTAAAATTAGAAGATGAGGACTTTATAACAGTTTATCTTAAATATACAAGTAAATCACTAAAAAAGAGTTTATCAGCAAAATATAGAGACACATATAAAGTCAAAAGTACATTCATGATGTATCATGCACGTTTTTTTAAAAATCTCACTCTATAGTGGTTCAATGATAAAAAAAAATGCTAGGTTGGTAGCTGCATTTTAATAAGCATACTTATATAATTTGTGGCACCAAGATTATCCAAAAAGTCTTAACAAAATCAAAATTATAGGAGTTTAGCATTAAACTCATTACTTAGTCTATCTTTTAAAATACGTATTTAAATTTTTTAAAAATGTTTATTCAATTTTGAGAGACAGAGTACAAGCAGGGGAGTGGCAGAGAGAGAGGAAGACACAGAATCTGAAGCAGATTCCAGGCTCTGAGTTGTCAGCACAGAGCCCAATGTGGGGGGGCTCGAACTCACAAACTCTGAGATCATGACCCAGGCTGAAGTTGGATGCTTAACCAAGACACCCAGGCGCCCCTAAAATAAGTATTTTTAAGTTACTTATTAAAGTTACTAGGCTGACTTCAACAAAAAAATGAGCCAAAATTTAGAAAGGAAAGGAGAAGGAAGAACTAAACACATACAAATCAGTACTTTTTAGCATATTAGATGCTGTGTGCAAGTTCTTTTTGTTACTCACCTTTCTCACTTATGGGAATCAAATAAGGATGTCAATCACAATCTCTGTTCCCCCACTCTTTCCCTATACCCTTCCTTGTTTTAGTCACATAATCCAGGCTTGGCCAATCATTAAGAATCTTCCCCTGGGAAGAGAGATTGATTCAAGGGAGGGCACAAGACCCACGCAGGGCCAATCACAATGTTTCCCTAGAAATGAGCTATAATATTCCATAGTTTATTTTGTTCAGTTAGCAAAACTAGCAATATTAAAGCCTTCATAATTGTGAATTCCTTGGCTTCAAGCAGTAAGCTCATCTGTAGCAGGAGAGAAGTGAATGACTATGCCAAGGAGTAAAGGTGGAATGGGTGCTAGGAAAGAGAGAACACTGCCAGCCAGACAGCAAGCACTGATGACACGGGGCCTTAGATCCTGCCCTATTACCTGGACTTCTTTGCTATGTGAATCAGTAACTTCTCTTTTTTGTTTAAACTAGTTTGAGCTGGTTTCTGTGATTCTGAACACGAAAAGAGTCCTAACATACAAATATTGTTGGTTTAATTTGTTTTCGTTAAAGAGATATTTATACTTGTGCTTAAAACCACAGCCACTTTGAGGACACAAAAACCATATAAACATACTTTGGAAAAACATTTTTTAGTGTAGATAAATAGTTTTAAAATATTTTTCATTTTCTTTAAACCTAAGACCATTGAACTTAAAGCAGATTAAGTGACAAAAACATTGATAGTAAAAATATTACTGAGTAGGAGGTTATGGGGAGAGAGTACAGTAGTTATCATCCAAATCACTTTTCAATATCAACTATAGCACACTTAGAGCTATAATGTCACATGATACTGTTGTCACTCAAGACTGTTCTGTCATAGCTCTAGGCAATGGCAATAGGTGGTCTTCAAGAAAAAGTAAAACACTAAATTCCTGAACCAAGATTGTACTGACCATATAAAGACCTTTGGGGTGGTTATAAAAATGACAATCTAGACTCTGATATTATAGTAGCTAGTGAGACTTATTTCAGCATTACATTTACTCAAACTATACACGCATTGGTCTTTTTCTTCTGAATGCCCATCAACCCAGGTATATCCTGTCCTTTGTTGTGGTACATAGATTCCTGCAGTCAGGGAAACAATGTAATGCCTAATACTATAAAGAAAAAGAAAGTCAGCCCTCCTATAAGAACTGGCTTTTGCCATTTATCTTGGGGCCCTTTAATTCCCAGCTGCTCCTTTATCTTTTGCTTACTAGTCATTGGCAGGCCACAACTTCTTTTTAATAACATCTCTTTAATATCTCTATTATTTCTCTGACTCTGGTGATCAAGGTCTCCAACACTAGACCAATAACAATATTTTGACGTTGTTTTTTCCTGTCTTGTACTTTCTATCCAGTTTGCCAGCCAGTGGTTGAGAAACGATAATTACATTGAATGGGATTCCAGCTCAGCAAGAATTAAAAATGGAAGCAGTAAAACTATTTTTTGGAATTGTTCAGTTGGGGAATTGAGGTCTATCCCACCCTCAACCAGCCAAAGCCCAAACTTTAATCCATTGTGTTGTTGTGTGTAGCAGGACATAGACAAAGATTACTGGCAGATAAGGAATTCCCGTAGAGGGCTGGACATCCCTTCAGTATAATTAACAGAAAGTTTTCTTGCTTTCCAGTACCCTTTTGGTTAACACAAATAAATCCCCTCTTGTCAAAGTGAGGCTGAGGTGATTACTTTTACTTCTGGCAACCATAACTTTGGCCATTCCACAGTCTGGGAGGAGGTATAAATGTCTTTTGAATAAATATCTCCAGGACAAATGTCAATGAGCTTGTTTGGTTCAAAGCCTGCACAATAACTTGACACATTAGATGTTTTCATTAGCCAAATCAATATGTTACACCCACTTACATCAATGGATAGATCATCCAAACAAAATTTATAAGGAAGTATCAGCCTTATATGACACATTAGACCAGATGGACTTAAAATATATAGAACCCTCCATCTAAAAGCAACAGAATATCCATGTTTCTCAACTCCACATGGATAGATCATGTGTTAGGCCACAAAACAAATCTCAATAAATTCAAGAAGACTGAAATTTTATCAAACATTCCCACTCACAATGGTATGAAAGCAGAATCCATTATAAGAATTAATGTTAAAACTAAGAACATGCTACTGAACAACCACTGGGTCATCAAAAAAATGAGAGAAGAGGGGCGTCTGGGTGGCTCAGTTGGTTAAGTGTTTGACTTCAGCTCAGTCATGATCTTGTGGTTTGTGGGTTCATGCCCCACATCAAGCTCTCCCCTGACAGTGCAGAGCCAGCTTGGGATTCTCTCTCCCCGCTGCTCCCCTGCTTGTGCTCACTCTCTCTCTCTCTTTTTCTCTCTCTCAAATTACTAAACTTTAAAAAACTCAAAGAAGAAATTAAAAAAATACCCAGAGACAAATGAAAACAGAAATATGATATACCAAAATCTGCAAGATGCAGCAAAAGTAGTTCTAAGAAGAAAGATCACAGCAATACAGGCCTACCACAAGAAAAAACCCAAAATCTCAAACCATCTAACTTTTCACCTGACAGAGCTAGAAAAAGAAGGAAAAATAAAGCTCAAAGTCAGTAAAAGGAAGGAAATATTAAAGATCAGAGTGGAAATAACAGAATAAAAAAAAACAATAGAAAAGATCAATGAAATTAAGAGCTGGTTCTCTGAAAAGATAAACAAAATTGACAAGACTTTATCTAGACTAACAAAGAATAAAAGGAGTCTCTAATAAAATCAGAAAGGAAAGAGAAATTACATCTGACATCACAAAAATACAAAGGATCAGAAGAGATTACTAAGAATGACTACACACCAAAAAAACTGGACAACCTAGAAGAAATGAGTAAATTCCTAGAAATACACAATTTTCCAAGACTAAAGAAAAAGAAAATCTGAATAGACCTATTACCAATAAGAAGATCGATTCAACAAAAGTCCAGGACTAGACAGCTTCACATGTAGTGAATTCTACCAAGCATTCAAAGATTTAATACCTATCCTTCTCAAACTCTTTCAAAAAATCAAAAAGGAGTGAATGCCTCCAAACTTATTTTAGGAGGCTGGCATTACTCTAATACCAAAACCAGACAAACACAGCACACACATATGCGCGCGCATGCGCACACACACACACACACACACACACACATTACAGGCTAATATCCCCTGATGAATATAGATGCAAATATCCTCAACAAAATATTAGCAAACTGAATTCAATAATACATTACAAGGATCATATAGCATGATCAAATGGGATTTATTCCAGGGATGCAAAAATGGTTCAAAATCCACATATAAATCAGTGCTATATGCCACATTAATAAAATGAAGGAAAAAAATCATATTATCATCTCAACAAATGCAGAAAAAGCATGTGACAAAATTCAATAACCACTTATGATAAAATCTCTAAACAAAGTAGATATAGAGGGAACACATGTCAACATAATGAAGGCCATATACAACAAACCCACAGCTAACACCAGTCAATAGTAAAAAGCTGAAAGCTTTTTCCTCTAAAATTAGGAATAAGATCAGGATGCCCACTATCCCCACTTTTATTCAACATAATACTGGAAATCATAGCCACAACAATTAGACCAGAAAAAGAAATAAAATGCATCAAATTGGAAAGAAAGTAAATTTGTCACTATTTGCGGATGACATGATACTATACATAGAAAACTCAAACAATAGCACCAAAAAACTATTAGAACTAATAAACAAATTCAGTAAAGTAGCACAGTACAAAATCAACATATGGAAATTTTGGTGTTTCTATAATCTATTAACAAATTATCAGAAACAGAAATTAAGAAAACAATCCCATTTACAGTTTCACCAAAAAGATTGGGGCACCTGGATGGCTCAGTTGGTTGAATGTCTGACTACGACTCAGGTCAGGATCTCACAGTTTGCAAACTGAAGCCCCACACTGGGCTCCCTGCTGTCAGCACAAAGTCTGCTTTGGATCCTCTGTTCCCCTCTCTCTGGCCCTGCCCCGCTTGTGCTTTCTCTCTCTCAAAAATAAATAAAACATAAAAAAAAAAAAAAATTTCATGAAAAAGAATAAAATGCCTAAATAGAACTTTGAACTGAAAGACCTGTATACTGAAAACTATAAGAAAGACACGGATGAAAGAAATTGAAGAAGACACAAATAAATGGAAAGATATCCCATGCTCATGGATTGGAAAAATTAATATTGTTAAAATGTCCATGCTATCCAAAGCAATCTATAGATTCTATTCAATTCCTATTGAAATTCCAATGGCCTTTTGGAAAAAATAATTCTAAAATTTGTATGGAAACAAGCCCTAAAATCCAAAGCAATCTTGAGAAAGAACAAAGCTGAAGGTATCATGCCTCAATTTCAAACTACAGTACATAGCCATAGTAATCAAAACAGTATGCTAGTAGCATAAAAACAGACACATAGATCAAAGGAACAGAATTGACACCCCACAATTAAACCCACACATATATGGATAATCAGTTTATGAGAAAGGAGTCAAGAATATATAAAGGAGAAAAGGCAGTCTCTTAAATAAATGATGTTGAAAAAACTGGACAACCACATGCAAAAGAATGAAACTAGATCACTATATCACACATAAAAATTAACTCAAAGTCAATTAAAGACTACGATGTCAGACATGAAACCATAAAATTGCTAGAAGGAAACATACAATAAGCTCCTTGACATTGATCTTAGTAATATTTTTGTGGCTCTGAGTCCAAAAACAAAGGAAACAAAAGCAAAAACAAACAAATAGGATTACATCAAACTAAAATGCCCCTGGACAGCAAAAGAAACCATCATCAAAATGAAAAGGCAACCTACTGAATGGGAGATTTTTGCAAATCATATATCTGACAGAGGATTAATATCTAAAATATATGAAGGACTTATAAAACTCAACAACAAAATAACAAACAACCTGATTAAAAAATGGGCAGAGGATCTGAATAGACATTTTCTCAAAGACATACAAATGACCAACAGGCACATGAAAACATCTTCAACATCACTAATTATTAGAGAAATGCAAATCAAAACCACAATGAGATATCATCTCCCACTGGGTAGAATGGGTATTATCGAGAAGACAAGAAATAACAAGTGTTGCTTAGGATCTGGAGAAAAGGTAAGCCTCACAAACTATTGGTAGGAATGTAAACTGGCACAGCCACTGTGGAAAACGGTATGGACATTCCTCAAAAAATTAAGAATACAAGTATATGATTCAGCTATTTGACTTCTGGGTATTTATCCAAAGAATACAAAAATGCTGATTTGCAAAGATATTTGCACCCCTATGTTCATTCAGCATTACTTACAATAACCAAGAAATGGAAACAACTTAAATGTCCATCATTGGATGAATGGCTAAATAAGTTGTAGTATATATATTTATATGTATAGGTATGTATGTATATGTGTATGTATACACACAATGAATACTACTCAGCCATAAAAAAGGATGAAATCTTGCCATTTACAACAACATGGATGGACCACGAAGGTATTATGCTAAGTGAAATAAGTCAGATGGAGGAAGACAAATATCAAATGATTTTACTCACATGTGGAATCTAAAAAAAAAAAGCAAACAAATGAATTAACAAAATAATACAAATTTAAGCTCATAGGTATAGAAAACAGATTGGTGGTTACCAGAAAGGGAGCAGGATGAGGGTGGGCAAAATGAGTGAGTGGAGTGAGGGATGGTGATAGATGATGGTAATGACTTTTAGTGGTGACCACTTTGTAGTGTATACAGTGTATACAGATGTCAAATTACAATGTCATACACCTGAAACTTATAAAATGTTATGTACCAATTTTACCTCAAAAAATGCTACAAACTGTACCCCCCCCCCCCACTAATATTAAGAGTGTGACCAGCTGAATTTCAATTTCAGAAGTCTGTTCTTTACTGCAAAGTTTAAAATACACATTTTTCAGTTTGAGAAAATGAAAACTGTATAAACCAAAAGGATAACTACTCTGTGTATGTTAAGTATGTCTTTGTTGAAAACACAATGGTATACAGGCGACTAGAGGATTATAAATAAGTTGCGATCCAAAAGCCTGGAAAATCCATTGATACCTATTCCCTCATTAAAACATTCATAAATCACAACTAACATTTACTGGCCATTTGCTGCTTGTCCAGAGCTGTGCTAAGTGCTTACATCATTCTCTAAGTCTGAACAACTCTGTGAAGGGTGAAGTCCTATTTACCATTTTACTGATGAGTAAATTTATGCACAGAGCAATTAAATAGTCCAGGGTCATATTGCTAGACAGTGGCAGGGCAGAATCTGAATATGCAGACCATTTCTAGAGTCTGCCTTAGGATGAGCCGTAACCATCATGAATTTCATCTCCTGCTGGGCAGGTCCAGAGGCTAGTCTACGTATCCTAGAACAGTAAAAGTAGTAATTACTAGGTAATAATAGTGACCATAGTTCTAGGACATAAAAGTAAACAAAAGAACAGGATAAGGGAGAAAATACTTTTTTTTCTCCTGATAAGAAAATTTGCATTGATTTAAAGAATATACCTGTTCTATCGTTCTGAATGCAAAACTAGAATAGATTAATCTTAAAAGATTTCCATTTTCTCTCCCCTTAAACTATTTTTTTAAATGTTTACTTATTTTTGAGAGAGAGACAGAGCATGAGCCACGGAGGGGCAGAGGGACACACAGAATCTGAGGTATGCTCCAGGCTTCGAGCTGTTAGCACAGAGCTAACAGGGCTCAAACAAAGGACCTGTGAGATTATGACCTGAGCTGAAGTTAGGCACTTAAACCACTGAGCCACCCAGGTGCCCCTGAACTATTTTTTATTTTTTTAACATTTATTTATTTTTGAGAGACAGAGAGAGTGCAAGTGGGGGAGGGGCAGAGAGAGAGATACACACACACAGAATCTTAAGCAGGCTCCAGGTTCTGCGCTGTCAGCACAGAGCCCAATGTGGGGCTTGAACCCATGAACCGTGAGATCATGACCTGAGCTGAAGTCGGACGCTTAACCGACTGAGCCACCCAGGCGCCCCTGAACTATTTTTTCTTATGTTTATTTATTTTGAGAGAGAGAAAGCACAAGTGGGAGAGGGGCAGAGAGAGAGGGAGAATCCCAAGCAGGGTCTGTGCTATGAGTGCTGAGCCCAATGTGGGGCTCGATCCCATGGAAATGTGAGATGATGAAATGAGCCAAAATTAAGAGTCAGACACTTACTTTCCTGAACCACCAGGCGCCTCTTCCCTTAAACTCTTTAGAGTATGATGGTGACAAAGGTACTCTTTTACATATCTTTATTTCAGTGTCATTGGAAACTAATTTTTTCAAGCTAAACAGGAATAGTTCTTGGCTATATAAGCACTATTGTTATTTTCAAAATCTTGGGAATTTCAAAAATAATTTATCATTTAGAAGTAGCAAACAGGGGCTCCTGGGTGGCTCAGTCGGTTAAGTGTCCGACTTCGGCTCAGGTCATGATGGGGTGGCTTGTGAGTTTGAGCCCCGCGTCGGGCTCTGTGCTGACAGCTCAGAGCCTGGAGCCTGCTTCAGATTCTGTGTCTCCCTCTCTGCCCCTCCCCTGCTCACACACTGTCTCCCTGTCTCAAAAATAAATAAAACATTAAAAAAAAATAAAACAAAGTATCAAACAAATTTTATTTGGTAACTATCAGGCATTTTCTTCAGTTTCATAAACTTTCTAAAATTCAATGACAGTCATTTTTCTAGGAAAATAGCCAGGTCTTATTTCTCCTTATATAAACTGTTTTATTTTAAAATTATATACTCTTAGCTTCCAAATTTTTATCCACACAGGTCAATGAAATCATAATGTATTTTTGATCAGTATTTATTTCTGTATCAACTTCAGCTTTGCTCTTTGCTCAGTGCAGACAGATCTAGACTATTCTAACCATTGTAGGAGTCTGTCTTACTACTTAAGGCTAATTTAAAAAAAGTATATGCTTACACTTTAAAGGAAAAACAAAACAATCTTTACTGAAAATCCTTGGCTGAGGCTTAATTTGTACTAAGATTCTCAATAAAAGTATACTCTTCCCTCAGATGGCACATTTTCTCTCCTTCAGCATCTCCAACTTTTCTCCTAAAGTCAGACTCCCTAATTTTCTATAAACATCATTCTCAAAGTGCCAGGATTCCTCTTTAACAAGATGGTTGATTTCACTTATCATATCTAGATAAATGCTGAGGTTTTTTAGTAGTAGCAGTGATAGGTTATAGTGAGTCACCCCCTCTTCAACCCTTGTGACTGATGGCATGTACGTATGAGGTAATGGATCAGAATTCAGGCTCCAGGCTGTGGTTGAGGAGCAGCTTTTCTGTAAGACAATGTTAACTGTTACTGGAATTCTACCCCAAAACTTGGCACCACCTTGCAACTGAATGTTTCTCAACATTTACGGACAATGACGGGCCTTCAAACTTCTAAATGAGATACGTCAAAGAAGTATTGGGGTGCTGGGAATTCTCCCCTTGGTAGTCATCCATGGACTTCCTCCCATAGTGATACCTAAATGGAGTCTTAATTAATATGAAATTAGCCAGGCCAGAGAGGTCCAAGGAGAGGTAAAAAAAAATTGAAGATACCAAAAGGGAATAGGGGAATTCAGAGAACTGCAAATAGTCTGCTACAGCTGCAGGAGATAGGAATGTATGGAAGAGTGGCAAGAAATGAAGCAAAAGAGTCTGGGTCTTGATGATAAAAGCATCTCTAAATGCAATTCTAAGTTGTTAAACTCTGTGTTGAAGGCAGTTGAGAGTCACAGAAAGTTTTGAAACAAGAACAAAGTATGAACAGATCCACTAAGGCTTTCGTGGCAGACTGAAAGAGAATAAGGAAACCAATCAGAAGCAATTATAATAATTCAGGTAAGGAATGATGAGGGATGTGGTCAGCTGTGAGAGATTAAAAATGAAAAAAATCATAGTGACTGACATAATCAGGGATAGGGAAGAGGGTAAAATCAAGGATGACTTTCAAGTTCCTGGTGTGGGAGCTGATTGAAGTAAAGGATTATGAAGTAGGTTTAGGCTGGGCAGAGGATGAAATGAAGCCAGTAGGGGGTAAAGAAATTGGATATCCAACATATGCTGATACTTATTGGACTGTTAGTTTTCCAGTACATTTTCTCTAGAGAGAAAAATCATCATTTTAAAGGTCATTTTAGCTCTCTGTTATTATAGAAGATCTACTGTGTATTTCCAGAAGCAAAAAAGAGGTCATGGTCAATGTTAAATATATTTATAACATATATTCCAAAGAATACCAAAATGGATTGGACCCATATGTTCTATTCACATTAAAATATATGTCACAATCCATCTGCTTTTAAAGTGTGTGTCAGAAACAATTTCCAGAACAACTGCCAAATATCCTGGAGATGCTTTAGTTCAAATTACCAATATACGCCATTGTACTTGAACTGTTTGCTACTTGGATATATACTAAATGTAGATACATGTTGGAAATCTATTCTTACAGACTTGAAAAAAATTCTTAAATATTATTTTTAAAAGATAAGATAGGAGAAAAAGACTGTTTTATGGTGTTTCACCTCCAAAATGCACACATTTTCTTGAAGGGCTGAGAGCCAAGAAAAATTTCAAAGTATACTGCTAATATAATATGAATGTCTGGATAACATAACCAAATACATCGGAGTGAACTAAAACCCCAAACTGGACTCTTTACAAGTATCTAGATACTTGAAAAACAGACTAGCTCTGAATAATCCATTAAGATATATTTTATCCAGAATGAGCCATGTAGCCAGGTTTGCTTGGATGGAATAAATTATTGTCAAATTTCTGAGCCACAATTTGTCAGCATTTCTCAAAAAATTTTTTTATAAAATTCACACAAACAGATATCTAGTTTCATAATAATTATTAATGTGGACCTAGAGTGGCTTTACTTTATTCCTCAATCTGGCTCAACTTAGATCATGGTAGAGTAAACTTCTTATATACTAAGGTCTCAAAAAATCTGGTAGATAATTAAGAAAAGAAAGAAAAAAAAAAGAAGAAGAAAATAGAATAAAAAAGAAAAGGTAGCATGAAAGAAAAAAAAAAAAACCCTGCTTCATATAGACATTACTGCATGCAGCAAAACTGTCACCAAATTCCATCTCTTTTGGATATATATATATTCATCAATAATCTATTGAAACTGCTCCTTAAATATGCAAAAGCTGGTTTTAGTAGCATAGGGTAGATTTTTCAATTTTGTAATATTGGGAAAGACACTCTTTATGAAGATGGTTTCTTCAACCATAAAACACTGTTTAGTGGAAAAAAATAGAGCTTGGAATATTTTTATTATAAATGATAAATTCAACATATTAATGTAACATTATATTAGAAAAATTACTTACTCAAGAAGATCTGGGTCTAGTCCTTCCGATATCATTTTGTTTCTTATTGCCATCACTGGAACACCCTAATCAAAGGACACAAGACAATCAATTATTAAAAATGCCTCTTTCATAAAAACAGATAAATAGACCAATGAAGCAGAACTGAAAGCCCAGAAATAAACCCAAATACAGATGGTGAACTAATATCTGATGAGGGAGCAAAGCATACTCAATGGAGAAAAGACAGTCTCTTCAATTAATGGTGCTGGGAAAATTGGACAGTCACATGTAAAAGAATAAAACCTGATCTTTATTTTACACTGCTCACAAAAATTAACTCAAAATGGATTAAAGACTTATATGTAAAACTTGAAACCATCAAACTCTTAGAAGAAAATATAGGAAAAAAGTTCCTTGACATGGGTCTTCATAGTGATTTTTGTGGAAATCACACCTAAAGCATGAGCTACAACATTTGTAAATAAGTGACACTATATCAAACTAAAAAGATTCTGTTCAGCAAAAGAAACCATTAAAAAAGTGAACATAAAATACGTACAGAAATATTTAGGTATTTATAAACCATATGTCTGCTAAGGGGTTAATATCCAAAATACATAAAGAACTCATACAACTCAATAGCAAAAAACACAAATAATACAATTTAAAAATGGGCAAAGGACCTGAATAGGCATTTTCCAAAGAAGATATATGAATGACCAACAGGTACACGAAAAGATGCTCAATATCCCTAGTTACTAGAGAAATGCAAATTAAAAATCACAATGAGATATTACCTCTATGACTGTTAGAATGACCGTCATTAAAAGATAAGAGATAAGAGATGCTGGTATGCACGTGAATGAACAAGGGAAATTTTGTGCACTGTTGGTGGGACTGTAAATTGGCACAGCCACTGTAGAAAACAGTATGAAGATTCCTTAAAAAATTAAAAATAGAACTACCATATGATCTAGCAATTCTAGTGCTGGGAATATATCCAAAGGAAATGAATACACTAACTCAGAAATATATCCTGTAGCCCTGTTTTCCTACTTGTATTGTTTATGATAGTCAAGACATGGAAACAAGCTAAGTATCCATCAATGGATGAATGGAGAAAGAAGTTGTGGTATATACACACACAATGGAATTTTATTCAACTACAAAAAAATGATAAAATACTACCATTTATGACAACATGGATGGACCCTGAAGGTATTATGCTAGGTGAAATATGTCAGACACATAAAGACAAATACTGTATGATCTCATATGTAGAATCTAAAAACAAAGCAAAACTACCAAACTCAGAAAAAAAAGATCAGATTTGTGATTACCAGAGGCGGGGGTTGGGAAGAAGGAAGGGGAATTGGAGGAAAGTGGTCAAAAGGTACAAACTTCCTGTTACAAGATAAAGAAGTACTAGGAATGTAATGTAAAACATGATGACTACAGCTAACCCTGCTATGTGATATACAGGAAACTTGTTAGGAGAGTAGATCCTAAGAATTCTCATCACAAGGAGAAATTTTTTTCTTTTCACTGTATCTATGTGAGATGATGGATGTTAACTAAACCTACTGTGGTAATTATTTCACAATATATGTAAATCAAACCATCAGGCTGTATGCCTTAAACTTATACAGGCTGTATGCCTTAAACTTATAACTTATACAGTGATGTATGTCGATTATTTCTCAATAAAACTAGAAAAAAAGTAAATAGTAGCTAAAAAAAAAAAAGCCTCCTTTATAGGTCTTCACATACCCCCAAAACAAGACCTTTTATATGGCTCATTATTTAAAATTGCTCTTCTTTTGCCTTTATATTAGTATGTATGTAGCCCTTGAAAAATTTTTTTCATGTTTATTTTTGAGAGAGAGAGAGAGAGAAACAGAGCATGAGCAGGGGAGGGGCAGAAAGAGAGGAAGACACCGAACTCGAAAGAGGCTCCAGGCTCTCTGAGCTGTCAGCACAGAGCCTGATGCAGGGCTTGAACCCACAAAGTGCGAAATTATGACCTGAGCCAAAGTCAGAAGCTTAACTGACTGAGCCACCAAGGTGCCCCTACAAGGTACACATTTTAACTGACTTCATGGAATCAGTGCTATCAATAGCACATCCCCAAATTAAATCATTTGCACTTATCCGTTACTAATTCTGCTGTACACACGTCAGATATCATATTCTCACTTTCTTATATCACCAAAAAAAAGGTGATAACTCAAATGATTAAAACTTTGGCTGGGATGGTACAATACATACTTAACAAGGTGAGTAAATGTCTTTTCAAATAAAGACTTCAGAGCTTTCTTTTTTTTTTTTTTTAAATGTGTATTTATTTTTGAGAGAGACAGAGTGACAGCATGGAAGGGGCAGAGAGGGAGACACAGAATCCCAAGCAGGCTCCAGACTCTGAGCTGCCAGCAGAGAGCCCGATGCGGGGCTTGAACTCCCAGACCACAGGATCATGACCCGAGCTGAAGTCGGATGCTTAACTGACTGAGCCACACAGATGACCCTGAGAGCTTTCTACTCTGAAGTATAGTTATGTTAATGTTCTTTTCCTAATGGTCCAACTCCATTTGGATACATTATGCACAAAGGTCAAATAATTCAAAGAACTCTCCTGGGACTATTTATATATCTTGCCTCACCAATACAAACACTAAGTAATGATAATGCTAATAGTGAACAAGTCACAAAAATACTAAGAACATATGAATCTTAAAATTCAGGATAAGAACATCAAAACTAAGAAAAGGATATGTCAGAAATAAATACAAATTTACTTGAAAAGGTAAATGATTTGATGATAAATAAACATTTATTGAAAGCTCACTTACAAAGCTCTAAGGGAAGAAGATGCAATCAAGTCTCTTTGTCAATTCCTGCTCTTCACATCATTCCAAAAGATGAGGAAACGTTAATATGATGTGTTAAATTTGAGGACCTTGGTTATATCACTTTCAAAAGTAGAATCACTGTGCTTTAAAAGGTTGTACACATGGCTGGGACCCTCTCCGTCTTATCTCTTCATCCCATGTGGCAAAGGGGTAAGCTGAGTCAGGGACCACATGGGGAAAAAGCTCAATCACTTCTCCACTGGTGCTGCATACTCTTCCCTTCAGGCCTTCCATGTCACTAGCCAATTGTGTGACATTCAATTTCGAACCCAAGATATAGAAGAGGCCCTTTAGGAGCACTGATAGTCCAGTCCAATTTCTCAGAGCTCTACCCTGAAGTTTCTGGCACCAACCCAATTAAGATTCCCCTGCTTTCTTTTGCAGTTGTCCCTTTTGTTTTCTAGTCTCAAAAGAGCAAATTTCTAGGGTTAGTGGTAGAATTCTGATATCACAATCCCATACCTTCAATGTTTAATAACACTATGGCAGCAGAGTGCTTTATGCTGACAAAAGACATAATCAGTCCTTGCCCTCAGGGAGTAGTCTAATAGATGTATGTGTTAGGTAATCACATTACAATCATGCAATTGATACAGAGGTTTCTAGAATGGGTAATGTTAGACCCAAGGAAAGGCAGACTGAGTTGAGGACAAGCAAAGGATTTGCTGAGGTGAGTCTTAAAGATGGGATAGAAGTTTTGATTAAAATGAAAAACACAAAGACTTAGAAATATACACAATGTTTAAATAATCTATCTTACATAACTTTTCTCAAACATATATTTTTAAGAACAAATATATACTTGTGTAGATAGGTCCCTCCCCAACAATGCTGATTATATTTTACATTTCACCTGATAAAATCTGCATTTAAATCTAGGCAAGTATATGTACAAATGTGAGAATCAAATGGATTATAAATTTAATAGGAAAAGTCTTCAAATTTAATGACCATATATCTCTCACAAAAATGTTACAGATCTTGCCATATTAAATTCAGATCATTATTAACTACAATCCTCATTTTTAAAATCAGAAAATGTATTAACATTTAATTCTTACTTTTTGAAAAATGTCCAGAAAAGTTGGTTATGGAAGGAGTCATAAGTTGCCTTCTATAACCATAATTACTTATTTCAGTAATGGAGGAGGAAAGTTCTCTACAGCTTGCTAGGTTAAAGGAGGTTGGGAAAACAGGCTGTCTTTCAAATTTATAGGTTACCCAGAAGACTCTCTCTTCTGAGAGGCAGCAAAGGCAAGACTGTCATTTACAGGCCCTTGTATACATTCATCTTCATAACTGTTATGTTTAAATTATAAATTAGTAAAATGTAATCTACTAAGCAGTGGACATTTAAATGCATCCTAAATTTTAGAAAGATGAAAATAAATAACACCTTTGTAAAATTTCTTCAAAGCCATACTCCTTAAAGTAAAAATGTTCCATGGGGCAATCTTTAATAAACTCTAAAAAGTAAAATATGGTAGGTTTGGAAGGCAAAGAATGTGGAAGATAAAACTTTGGGCCTCTTGTTAGCTTATGAAGTTTCAGGATAAATGAAAGGGAAAAAAAAGGCAGTTACTTGCTTAGGGCCATCCAATGTGAACAGACACTTACATTTGGAAGAAAAAAGCAGGAGTTTAGAATATTTCATAAAAATACACTAAAGTGCTAAGGAGAGATGTGAAAAATAGCAGAATTTTATGTTACATTTCTTTAAAAATACCTCTCTTTCTTTTAACTATGGTTTGATGGTATAAGGTCTTGCTACAAACTCAACTACATGACTTATTTATTATACTTTAGCATAATCCATAGGACATCATCGGAAAGGTTATATAAATAAGTTACAAAGCCAAAAAAACAGAAGGGAGGAGAAATGTGGTTGAAAAAAACATTTCCTAAAAGATAGCAAAAAAAAGTGTGTATGAGGTGGAGATGAGGAGAGGCAGAGGGTAAGGAGTAATGGGGGAGGATAAGTTGGCAGAATTAGATAAGCTCCCTATTTTAACATTAGTTTTACGGACTTGGTTATAGTGTAAAAATAATAGAAACCTAAATCTGTAAGCTCCATATTTTACCTTTCGTTTCTTAAAGCTGTTTACAGTGTAAGAATACTGATATTACCAAAATTTGGTGACTCTTTAGTCCTTTATGTATATGGATACAGATAAAAGAAAATACAAATAACTTTTAATATCTTAGCCTAATTGAGACTTTTAACATTATCATCACCTTAATACAAATCTCATAAAGCTTGACACAAAAATAATTTGGCCTGTGTTCCAAACGATGCATTCCAAAGGGATTTGCTGCTATGTTTCCAGTGATGTTGCTTAGAAAATTTGTTGTTTTGATATATTCTTCCTTAGGGGTTAAGGAACAGAGCTGGGTTTGTTAAACATCAAAAAGAAGTGTCCAATTTCTGATCTCCAAGAGACAAAGCTACTGGTGGTCTGAGGAGGACACGAGAGACCTCAAAACTGAAGTCTACTGAACTGTGGGATTATTTTTGGCAAGTGATAATGGCACTTAGTCCAACATAAGTAATGAAGAAGAGAGAAGGCAGCCATAAGTTTGATGTTCCAAAAAATCACGTCTGTATTTGCGTCACTGGAGAAAGTGTGTAAAGAAGCCACACTAATGAAATTATGATGGCAACACTAACAGTTACTAGTTTCTTATATCACAAAAACTGAAGGTTGCCAATATTTACATTTATGTATTGTGTTAATGAAAGACAAGTTACTAAATTCTTTTGTAAACCATGTTGAAATTTTCCTAAAGTTTTAGATTAGGAGAAAAAAAGGCCCTTACTCATTCTAAGAGATAAATGACCTTCCTTTTTCAAAGTATTTGTTCATAAAGTAACATAAAAATACTCCTTATACTTTAGTTTTCCCTCTCAGTTTATAAGCTTGAATCACAACAATTCAGTTATAAAAGATGTAAAATATGAAGCTTTTTTCTCTACGTAGGTCAACAATTAAAAAAAAAAGATCTGTTGAGTTGACAGGTGGATAGTACTTTTTTTATTTGCAGGGAGAGGGAATGTGTAGGAGTTGAAAAGATGCTATGGGTTGGAAAAAAGGTAACCAGTCCTCTAATCAGGTTGTTTATTTAAAACTAGCTTAGTGAAATGAACTCAACCATTTCTTTGTTTTCTGATTTTCAATAGTGCTATCTTAAAAATATCTACACTGCCTTTTCTGAAATATATTAAGTATGGTGCTATAATTAGAACACAATTTTCAGTTGAAATATTCTATATAATAGTTAGTAAATGTTTACCGAACAAACCCTAACACAAGAGCAAGCACATGCTCAATGATCTCCTTCTGGAAGTTTTCAGTGAAGGAAGACAAGATTAATATAAATAACCTCTTAATCACTGTAAAATGAATATGGCTGTCCAAAAAAAGGGGAAGCTTTATTCCTAATGACTTGCATAGATTTAGAAAATGCTAGACTCTGATATAACTCCAATACTGTTGCCACAAAGGGTTGTTGATTTGAACCTAAATATGTGGGGAAAAAAAGAGGTTCACATATCCTGACTAGTGCTATACACAGTGGTTTATAGTGGAGCGAAGAGGAAATTATGCCTTTTACAATGATTATCTTGAGAGATAAGTTCACAGTGAGAATGTATTTCTCACTGAGTGCCCATGATATATCTTTAAAGATGAAGGAACAAATCACATGGTAAAATGGACAAAAATGACACTGGCCATGACCAGGGCCCCAGGAAATTGGTGAGGTAGTTATTATTACTTTATTCATAAAAAATAAATATGTTAGCAATTCCCCATGTGCCTTTTAGCTATGGGAACTAAAGTTAACTTAAATCCCTATCAAGAAAAACCTTTAAAGAAATTATTTCAAAAGGTGAAGGATCTATTGTTACGAGTCAGTTCAAAATACAGCTACATCAATTTCCCCATGTGACCTATTTTCCCCCTGGATACTCTTGTAACATGATAAATATTAAGTGCAATGATCATGGTGCATTGTGTTTTCTTTGCATTTTGTAGGTAGTCAAGTATTTGTTGATTTAAGAGTAATTTGGAGCATTATAATGCAAAAATTATATCTAAAATTTAAAGACTGACTTTGTAGGCTAATTAATGCTAGAACTCCATTATAGAATACCTCAGCTACATTATAGCTTTGCTATACCACATTTCACTCAAATGATACTTGTTTATTGAAATAGGTATTCATTAAAATTTCCTAAATTTAACTACATTTCTACTTTTCAGGAATAAAAACTTAAAAAGAATTTCTCTAACAAATCATTTTGGAATTCACTACTTAAAAGTGTAATTAAGTTCAGATGGCCTCGTGTTCCGTTTTTGAAAACTTAACTTACTTATACTAACTTATATGTACTTAGTCAAAGAGATTTAAAGAAATCTCTCCAAATACAGCAATAAAAGCTATAAAAATAGAATTCCTAGTAATTAATTATAAAGATGATTCTACTGATTGAAATCACAAAATAGTCACTTTTGAATTAATTTTCCAATAGTGGTAATGTGAACTGGTGTGTTATAAGTCTCTCACTCAATGCCCCAGGGATCCACAGGTACCCATTTCAGGAGGTATGATCAGTATCAGCCATTCCACGTGGCTACAGAACCACAATGAAGGGCCCTGTATCTGTTATCAGTGTGTCATCAGCACATAGTCTAACCAACTAACCGAATAAAAGTCATTTGTGAACTTAGGCTAGGAAAACAACAAGGAAAGTTGGGATGCTGTCTTATATTATGAAAAACTGTGGTAAAATGTACTTATATCTAGAGACATTTTTAAAGATTACAGTATTAAGATGTAGATATCTTCAAGAAGAGAAATAAATATCATTATTTTTCCCAACAAAATTTAGTATTTTGAAATCTACTTCTTTTTAAAACATACAGTTAACATAGTATCATTTTTTCCAAACTATAAAACAATCCTTAGCAAAAAATTAACTTGCAAATGAAATATGTTATTGTATGTTACATTGCTGTGATCTATTCAAGATGAATTATCTTCCACACCAGGACTGTCTGCCCCATTACGAATGCTTATGCTATCAGATCCTTGTCAAAAACGGTGCTAAAATGTCTTCCTCAACTTGATGGTCTATAAAACCTCTAAGATACTTCTCTCCCATGAGAGGTGAGCCTACTTCCTTATTATAGCTCATTTGCTTCTCTGGTCTTTTACTTTTTCTCCCACTGATTAACTGTAATCTTAGACAAATTTATAGTTAAAGCTAGAATCACAATATTTCTGAAAAGGGTAAGTAAGTAACTACTTAACTGACATCACTATTATTTCCTCCTTACAGCTTTGGAAAACTTTTTTGTGAGGTCCCTTATTTCTGACAGAGGTGGTCAGTAGGAAAGAAGATAAAAGGGCACTGAGAAATCAAAGTTGGGTGACTAAGAAAATTACAGTTGGATCGGAGTAAAAGAACTATACCACACATTTCAGCAAATATAAAAACTGTCATGTTAGTGTGTATCTTCAAAAGCTTAAGAACCTTAATAGTAGAGTACCCTTCTTCTTGTCACAATTTTTAAGTGAGTTGGAATGAAAGATATGAAATCACAAGTTAAAAACATTTTTCTGCTACATGCCCCTTGTTTTTTTTTTTTTGGTTCCCATTTTATATATCATTTAAAGGTGATTCCTATGAAATTTAAAACTATCTCGGGGGCGCCTGGGTGGCGCAGTCAGTTAAGCGTCCGACTTCAGCCAGGTCACGATCTCGCGGTCCGTGAGTTCGAGCCCCGCGTCGGGCTCTGGGCTGATGGCTCAGAGCCTGGAGCCTGTTTCCGATTCTGTGTCTCCCTCTCTCTCTGCCCCTCCCCCGTTCATGCTCTGTCTCTCTCTGTCCCAAAAATAAATAAACGTTGGAAAAAAAAAAAATTAAAAAAAAAAAAAAAAAACTATCTTAAGCTTATCCTCTAAAAGTCCCCTCTATGTTTTTGTTTGGTTAACTCCTTTTTCTTTTTTTTGTGGAAGTGACATAGGGAGGTATGGTGTTACAGTGAATTTAAAGCAGATGAAATAAATTTTATTGGCATTCAGCAAAATAAACAAATAAAGAATTGAATGTTTTGGCTTGAAAGGATTATTTCAAATAGGCCATCCTATATAAATTATTTTAATTATGATACCAATGACACACAAATATGACACAGGGAATAAATTCCTAAAGAAATATATTCTCTTCATACATACATTTATACTTAGGAAAAACCGACTTGACAAAAATTTTTAATTATCTCATATATTATTAAAAAACAAAGAATTCAAGTGTACAGCAGCCAGATCTCCTCCTACAACTCTAAAGGAGACTAATTCTGTGTACACCAGCTTGTTGGTATGTGACCACTCTTCAAATACGACTGAGGATTCTAAATGCTCTTGAAGTTCACGGTTCAAAATGTATTTTCTCCAGAGACTGTAAATACCATTAATGGTTAAACAACTAGTTCCTGGAAACAAATTATTTAAATCAACATTTTCTTGGCAACTGAATGCCTCAAAGGACAGCTACAATGAAAAATATGTGGTATCAGTAGTAAAATATTCTGAGCTATAGGTTTATGGCAAAGTGTTATTAGCAAAGAATATATGAGGAATAGATAAGGTATGTGCATATAGTATTACCAAATGGATATTGACAACCATCTTACTTAGTACCGACCCACTACATGTTTTTCCTCCAGTGTTCTAAGGAAGATGAGAAATCAGGAAAACAAATATATCAGGAAAAGCAAATTTAAAACCTGAACTTAGCAATATTATTATTTACCACTCTCAAACACATACAAGAAAAGTAAAATAGCAAAGCATAAACAAAAGGGCAGGTACATCATTTAAGAGCAATACTTCTCAACATTAAATGTGTACACAGTACGACTGGCTCCAAACTCAAGGCAACCTGGGGAAGTTCAAAAGGCAGCCAAACATTGAAAAATTATAATTGATTCTGAAATCAATTGATTTGGAAATTATTGAGAAAATTGGGTATTTTAATGAAAATCTACAATCTTATTGGGAAAGTGAAACACTTTCCAGTAAAATAGGCATGATAATTCTTCACACATGGTTTCCTTAGAGGCTAGTTCATTGACTTTAGCAGAGAATAAGTAATTTTTTTTCTTGGGCCAAAAATATAACAAAAAGTTACCTGTTTCTCGGCCTTCCAGATACTCAGGGTATGGGAAAGCATAGATAACACCTCAAGGGCTCCCAATTAGTGGCTAACTGTCACGGTTTTTGGCCTTTGGGGAAATCTTTATCCAACACTTTTTCCATCTGATATAAGATAGGATGGAGAGGAAGGAGGATAACTGTGGTTTCTTGAGTTCCACTGACCCCAATTCAAAGTTACCATTCTGCTAAGCTTTGCTTTTTTCTTTTAGTTGTAGTCCAATGTACCTGGCCGACCATTTAGTTGATGGGAAAGATAGAATATTTTCCCTTTTCAGTTTGCAAAGATGGTTAAATCATGTAATTAATTAAATGGGCAAATGTTCACTTGTATCTTTTCTTTATCCACATTTATACGTGTAGGAAATCAATTATTGCACATGCAGCTTTTATCTTCAATGAATAGTGTGATGCTATTCATCACCACAGAAAGTTGCCCCCAGCACCCCAACCTTTATGTATTCAAAAAGTACTGACCTTGATATTGATTAGTCAACTTTAGGGAACAAAACACATGTTAATATAATACCGAGTCAGAAAACAATGAAAATACAAATATCATAAAGTAAATCTGTACCAGTGCTTTCCACAACTCTGACTATATATGAACCAGAAGCTCCTCCTTTTTAAAAAAATTTTTACGTGTATTTATTTTTGAGAGAGAGAGAATGTGAGTGGGGAGGGGAATAGAGAGAGAGAATCCGAAGCAGGCTCCACGCTGCCAGAGTAAAGCCTGATGTAGGGCTCAAACCCCTAAACTGCAAGATCATGATCCGAGCCAAAGTTGGATGCTCAACCAACTGAGCCACCCAGGGGCCCCAGCAGCTCCTTCTTCTGACTATACTATTGATCAGTGCTGAGGAATCTACCCTGGAATTCTCTAGACCATGGGAAGTTATACTGAGGTCATACCCCAAACAAGGTTTGAAAGCCTTTAACTACTCTCACAAAGACTAGGCCTAAAGAGCACTCTAATCCATACTTTATTATTTTCCTATGTATAAGGTGCATAACTTCCTGATGAACATCTTTAATAATTAGTGGGAGATTCTTCATCCTTAGTTAATGGAAGTCACATTTCCCCAAGCCAACATCCACTGCTGGCAACAGATGCATCAGAACCACCAAAACCAAGGAGATTATTCAATTCACATTTTAAGCCAGCCAAAGAAAATAGAACTTTAAAAAAGTCCAAGTGTCCGAAGAGACTGTTTTGGCAAATATGGTTTGAAAAAATACAAGTCATTAGCTTAATGTGGAAGTCGGACTTTCCCAATGCACAATTTATTACTGGCAAAGGATTCACCAAGTTCTGCCAGTAGAAAGGGGAGAACCGTTGGAAAAGTGATCTATGTACACAATTCCAGTTAAGTTATAAAAGCAATATGTAATTTAGTAAAGGCTTGTGCTGCACTATTATGACAACAAACATTAAATCAGAATCAATTATCTGCCACATTTGGAACACAACAGTATTACTCACTGAAAAATCTTGTGTAAAATTTGCTGAAAAAGGAAAAAAAATCAGAAAATGCAAAAAAATGCCAGCAGGTGTTCCAGGAACATTCATTAATAATGAGATTCAAATTTGGAGATCAATTAATAGATCATAAACATAGAGAGAACTTCAGATCTCATTTTCTGTACGAGGGAACTGAAGCCTTGAGAGGTGATACGACCTGGACAAGGTCACTCAGGACTGCATGACAAAGCTAAGAAACTATATCATGTTGTATCCCAGAAGTAAAGATCTAGGTGTACTCCTAGTAATTCAAATTGTGTCACAGAAAAAGAAATACTTTCTGGAAATGTAATCATTATTATATCTCACAGAGGGTAATAATATGGGAGTGACAGAAAAAGGTATAGAGACCAAAAAGCAAGGTGCTGTTTATTTCTCTGTTGAACTGGTACTTGTGACACTTGAAAGATTCTGTTGGCTGCTTCTATTCAAAGAAGTTTATAATAATTAAGCAGTTTTAGTTGTCTAGTTTCTTAAACAGATTTGCAGGTATATGGCAAGTGAGGCAAGGCAAATTTAAAAGAAGTATATTCCAGGAGACTGCTAGGACCCAGGAAGAGGTTTGCATGGCAGCTTAGAAAGAAAGCCAAAAACTCTGTAGTTCATCCTGATACCCAAGAAGCTTGAAAATTAAAAAAAAAGAATTTTTTGTGACTTGTAGGATTTCTATGTCTTCTTTTTTTTTTTTTTTTCAAT
Organism: Leopardus geoffroyi; assembly: GCF_018350155.1. Lineage (NCBI taxonomy): Eukaryota > Metazoa > Chordata > Mammalia > Carnivora > Felidae > Leopardus > Leopardus geoffroyi. The sequence continues at coordinate 122,997,461 of NC_059341.1, forward strand.
ATATGAAATTTATTGTCAAATTGGTTTCCATACAACACCCAGTGCTCATCTGAAGTGAGTGATCACTACCTGGATGGTCAGAAAATTCAAGCTTTTATACTAGTGAAGAGGCTTGAAGGATTTGAGAAATACTTGTCTCCTCCCTGTCTTAGAGAGAATGAAATGGTTCTAGACAATAATTCAGGAAGGAAGCAAGAGTACAGATTATAAGAGGGTTGAGGGCCTAGTAAGTGTTAAGACACTGAGTGGAAGAATATTACACTTTGGAAAAGATAAGAAACAACCTAAATGGAATTACAGGTACAAGACTCTGCTTATGGAGCAGCAACTCATATGTGTGTGTGTGTGTGTGTGTGTGTATATATATATATATATATATATATATATATATATAATATAATGTTTATTATATATAATATATATATATATATTATATATAATGTTTATTTTTGAGAGAGGGAAAGAGGGGAGGGGAGGGGCAGAGAGAGGACAGAGGGAGATACAGAATCTGAAGCAGGTTCCAGGCTCTGAGCTGTCAGTGCAGAGCCTGATGCGGGGCTCAAACTCATGAACCGCGAGATCATGACCTGAGCCAAAGTCAGACGCTTAACGGACTGAGCCACCAAGGTGCCCTGCAACTCATATTTTTAAATGACAAAAATATCAAGGCAATTAAAAATGAAAGAAATCCTATTATTGTCCATAAGAGGTGAGAGAGTTTATGGCATTGTTAATTCCCTCTTGAGGATGCAGAAATGATTATTGAAGGATTTTAGGAGTAGATTTTTATACTGCTGGTATATAATGATTTTTTTTCAGAAAGACAGGTATTTTTGAGACCATGTCACCTTCCCTTTTGTTAATACAAACAATTCCCTACATTTCGGATGGCAGGCTTCTAAAATTCAGCCTTGACAACATGTAGCAATATGCATGACGGATGACAAACTACTCAGGATAATACCAGTAGCCGAAGTACAATTCATTTGATGGATTATGTGGATATTGGTCTTTCTCGACATTAATAACTAAAACTAAATTTTTAGTAGTGGGCAAACAAGAGAAACCTTAGTCACCCTCTGAGGTTAAGGAAAATTGGGCATTTTAATAAAAATCTACAATTTTGGTAGAAAAGTGAAAGGCAATTTCTTTTTTTTTTTTTTTTTTTTTTCAACGTTTATTTTTATTTTTGGGACAGAGAGAGACAGAGCATGAATGGGGGAGGGGCAGAGAGAGAGGGAGACACAGAATCGGAAACAGGCTCCAGGCTCTGAGCCATCAGCCCAGAGCCTGATGCGGGGCTCGAACTCACGGACCGCGAGATCGTGACCTGGCTGAAGTCGGATGCTTAACCGACTGCGCCACCCAGGCGCCCCGAAAGGCAATTTCTAATGAAGCTACCCTCTCAAATTAGCTGGGATTAGGCTCCTCCTTGTAGGAAGTGGTCAGATTCAGTTTTCTTTCTATCTAGTCCCTCTGAATCCTGTTTGTTCTCAATCACAGTCAAGGAACTAAACCACCAAAGCAAAATAATTGATTAGAAGACTAAACAGAAAGCAGGAAGGCAATTTACTGTCCTGAAGTATAGAGATACAAAGCTATGTAGATTCTTCCCACATCAATGACAAAAACTGAAGGATTCAATGGTACAGATTATAATGGGCCTCCAATGATTCTTTTCCACTGCTGTGAGGCATTTTTTTCTAAAGCAAGGTGGTATTGTCATCTGTTCTTTCAGTTAAAGTTACAGTTTTGTAAGAATATGGATATAGGAAGCACAACTAAGTATGCAGATGCTGTTGAAGAACCATATTTTAGGTAATGAATTATGGCATTAAGATGATTATACTCCTGGGAAAGTATAAGCATTCAGAAGAACCAAAAGATTATGCTTAACAAGACCCACATAGGTATGATCAAGGGGCTTTAAACTGAAATCAAAGTATAAAAATAATCTTCACTTAAAACTGAAAGACTATGGGTAACAATAATATGACAGGAGAAAAAATAGAGTGGAAGAACTAGCAGGTAATTATTAAAGAGGAGAAATATAAACAAAGAGAAAACAAATCCAATAGCACCCTTCCTCTCAAAAAGTGTGTGTTTACAGACAGCAAACCTGCAAATCAAAATAAGTAAATCTCAGGGATTGTTAACACTTAATAGAAAGGAATTCATGAATGGGAGCTGGCATTTGAAAGGAAAATATTAGAATGTTTTACAACAGAACGTGGAAGATACCTATAAATCAATATATATACACATATATGGAGATTCTTAAACGTGGGATAAAGGATCCCCCCACCCTCACCAGCCAAGTGAGGCTAAAAGAAGGTAATAGTTGTATTATAAAAAGGAGTTTGATCACCTGACCTGATGGAGGATTTAGATCAGGCTTTCATAAAATATGTTGCGAACAAGTACAAGCATAAGATACAGCCTTGGGGCGCCTGGGTGGCTCAGTCAGTCAAGCGTCCAACTTCAGCTCACATCATGATCTCATGGTTTGTGAGTTTGAGCCCTGCATCAGGCTCTGTGCTGACAGCTCAGAGCCTGGAGCCTGCTTCAGAGTCTGTGTCTCCCTCTCTCTCTGCCCCTTCCCCACTCATTCATTCTCTCTCCCTCTCTCTCTCTCTCAAATAAATAAAACATTAAAATTTAAAAAAAAAATTAAAAAAAATAAGATACAGGCTTCATGGGGGACATTAGCTATCCAGATGTACCAGCAGCTTAATCTTCCTCAAATCAGAGTATCTGATAAGTTCCTATCACCTTGCTGAAAACTTCATCCTCTAACAGATAAAGGATATAATGAAAGGAAGTGATTTAGCTATTTCATACATGAATTTAAACAAAAAGCCAGAACTGAATTATGATGCAGAAGTGACAGGAACTCTGATAGTGACTGTGCCAAGGAAAGACAATCCAGGGCACTATCAAACATGTAACTACATTTGTGGTTGGATATTTTGACAGTCACTCATGATATTCTTAGGAAACAGGAAAAACGATAGATTTATGTATGGCTTAATGAGAATAATCCAAAGAATGATTTGTAGATTCATGCAACCTTGAGGGAAACCTCTAGTTGCTGTATTCTTGATCTGGTCCTATAAAACGTTTAAAATCAGTAACTTGCAGAAATGGGAATGCACCTATATGTGTCCAGATGACACAAAGCTGGAAAGGAGAGTTAATATACAGGATAAAATAGTACATACAATGAATATTGAGTGCCTTCCTGGATAAAGTGTTAAAGTGAATAGAAAGATGAGTCAAGATACAGTAGCTCCTCTCATGGTTCCTTTTCAACAGGGGCAATAAAAATATGTATAAAAACAACAAGATATGGAGTGATAAATCCCATAAAAAATTAAGTGGTTGGACAGATCACTGAAGGGAGATATTACCTCTAGCTTTATGTGTTGGTGGGTTCAGAAGGAACATGTCAGATTACTAGAATTAGGACATGTAGTAATCAAGAGAAGGGGAATCTAGAATCAGAGGTGGAAAAGCATGGAGCTAATATTGAGAAGGGTTTGTGGTTTTGTCTGCAGAATAAAATGCAGGATAGGGAGAAGGAAACAAAAGTTGGGTAATAAGATTCTGGGATTCAGGTTGGCACAATAAACTGAAAACAATAAAATTAAATTTAACTTGGATGAACTTGCAGTTTTAGGAAGGCAGTGTAAAGATGTTGCTCCCCTCTTCTTGAGAATTACCCCCAAATAATTAGGCAAAAAGAAATAAAACACAAATACTAATTTTAATGGCTAAGAGGCATATATGTGAACCATAATGCATGAAAATTAAAAGCAGATAAAAGAGTGATTGATGACTTAGCATATCAAAGGAAGGCCAAGTCTATGTGCCTGAAGAGGGGATACCACAAAGTAGCACTTCCAGAACTTTGGAAATGTTTAGGAATTAGAAGCACCCGTACCAAAGCAAAAGAGAGGCGAAGGACTGAAATCAGGAAAATTGGGCCAAAAACAGGATAAGTCTGAGGCAGAAGAAATTGAGCCCCTACTCATACTCAGTGACGCCAAGTAAAAGGCTGAAGCTAAGTGCCAAGCAATGCTACAGAATTAGTTAAAAACAAAACCTCACAATATATTATTTCTTAAATGTTTTCAAATAAATTTTAAATTTATTTATTTAAATTTATTTTGTCTCTCAAAATATTTTAATTGATGTTGTACATAGTGTAAAATATTTTTTAAATAGCTCTTAATCAGAGGAGCTATTTTCAAAATACATATATGCTCTAGCTCCAAGTCCCAAGTTTAGAGATTATTTTTTATATGATGGGAATCAGTAACATGTTTTGACAATGTTTCATGTCTGAAAACCACTGAGTTGGGGTAAAAAAGAAATCTATCACCAAACCTGTCAAAAGGTAAAATGACATAGAGGAAAATGTAGGCATTTTCATTCATATGTAAATACTATATGCCAGGTATCATTCTAGGAACTGAGAGTAGTGCAATACACAAAACATTCTCTACCCTCATGGAGTTTATATTTTAGTGATAGAAGAGACACAAAGTATGTAAAATACTGGCCAGTTATATGAAGAAAAAAGAAAAGAAAAAAGAAAAAACAGCAGGGAAGGGTAAAAGGAATGGGGCCAGAGAGAAGGTAATACTTGAGTAAAAATCTGAAAAAAGTGGAGTAGTGAAACTATCAAGAAACCTGCGGAAAAGTGTTTCCAGCAGAATAGCTGATGTAAAAGGCCTAAGACAGGAGACTGTATATTTATTTAAGGAACATCTGGCTGGAGCAGAGTAAGTGAAGATATGAGATCAAAAGAGTAATAGGGGAGCTAAATTGTATAGGATCTCATAGGTTTGTGAAGGACTTTGGCTTTTTATTCCTAGAGAGATGGTAAGCCATAAGATTAGATAAATGAATATTTAAAGACTCATTTACAGGGGTGCCTGGGTGGCTCAGTTGTTTAAGTGGTTAAGTGTCTGACTCTTGGTTTTGGCTCAGGTCATGATCATGGTTTGTGAGTTTGAGCCTCGTGTCGGGCTCTTCACTGGAGAGCCTGCCTGGGAATTCTCTCTCTTCCTCTCTCTCTGTCCCTCCCCCACATGCACACGTGTGTGTGTGTGTGTGTGTGTGTGTGCGCGCACACGCACACACGCGATCTCTCTCTCTCTCTCAAAATAAATAAACTTAAAAAAAAAGTCATTTACACATACATGTGATATATATGCTTCTGAAAAGCAATGAAATTTGTCTAAGTAATTAATAACAAAAATAAAAATGTCAAGGGATTTCTGAGAACCTTAGCTGGCTAACTGTAGACAATTCCTAATAATATTACCTTAAAGTGAGTATTTAATAAATAATTGTGGAATAAATGGACAGTGAATTTATATTGAAAAGGAAAATATGAGTTTTTGAACTTCTTATAAAATCAGAAGCAATGTATCAACAATATAAAAATTATCCTAACATGTAGTTTTTTATCAAAGATTTCAAGGCATTCTTATAGGTATCATCAAATGGTTGTTCCTATTTCATAGTTTATATGTGTTAGGTAAGAAAAGACTAAAAAAAAGCCTTCCAGAGTCATCTTGAAAGTTTTCCTCTTCTGTTTGAAAGAGTAAAACACAGTTTTTCGCAGTCCATACTTTAAGCTTAGCAGAGCTTTACTGGGTTCTAGCTTTATAAATATATTTATCAGGGGCGCCTGGGTGGCTCAGTCAGTTAAGCGTCTGACTTCGGCTCAAGTCATGATTTCACGTTTTGTGGGTTCAAGCTGTGTAGGGCTCTGTCCTGACAGCTTGGAGCCTGGGGTCTGCTTGGGATTCTTTGCCTCCTTCTCTTTGCTAGTTCATTACTGCTCCCCTGCTCACACTATGTGTGTCTCTCTCAAAAATAAATATTAAAAAAAATTTTTTTTAATTATTTATCATAATTCACACTCAAAACTAGCCCTACTTTATTCTGATTAAAGAACTTTATATATTTGCATCTCAAAGTCTGGTTTATTTTTTTCTAAAGTCTAGACCAGGGTTTTTGGCTGCCAATGAAGAATTTTGAACGTGATAAATCCACTTCTTCTGACAGCCAGGAAAAGCGAATATACTTTCTTCTCCCCAGTGTCACTTCTGTTACTTCTAAATGAACAATCTACTCTTTCTGATGTCAGACAGTATTTGTTTTTAAATTATTTTGGTAATAAATAATGTCATGGATATCAAAAACAAAACTGGTCTTTAATATTATGACCTCTTTTGCTTGATAGAATTTTATAAATACGGTATTTTTTTTAATTAACAGAAAAATGATGAAGAGCTAGCTCCTTCAACCACTGCAATAGGACTTTCCACAAAAATGAAATCAACTTCTGCTGGTACAGACAACTGTAGATATTTTTTGGTATCATACCATGTAATGATTTCTCAGAAAAAAAACATGAATTCTGAAGTCATATGATAGTAGAAGCTCTACCGTGAATGGCCAAGAGATTTAGGCTCTTTTCTATGACCAAGCCATTGACAAATAAATTCAGAATAAAAATAAACTGCACTAGCATACAGGAATCAAGCTAAAGCCATATGATTTAAAAAAGAGTCCACTTTCATTCCTTTGATACATCCAAGATTTGCTATAACTTTATGTAAAGCAAAACAATTTACATAAATCTATATCCAACTACGTTAATTTGAAGTGTGAGATCAATTTTAACTAGAAAGATTTGACCTCTGTTTACTCTTTTATCAGGGCATTAGTTAGACATAGGAAAGAAGAGTAGAAAACTTGGTCACTCGGTTTAGCAGTTTTCTCAGAAAAAGTAACAACAAAACCTCTAGGGTTAAGAATTTCAAATGAGGCTGCTAGACAGAGAAGACAGACCAAATTAGCTTACCACTTGAACCATTTTGAGATATCTGGCATATCTTGGGTCCTTGGCTACAGTTAAGATATTTTCTGGTGTTACTTCACTTTCCTGTGGTCCAGAGTCTTGTAAACTGTTCTGCTGTAGAGAGTATTGCGTGTAAATCTTTAGACAATTCACAAAAGGGGTCCATTATGTTACTTAAAAAGGGATGTTTCTTCTTATAAATCTAAAGCAATCAATATAAAAAAATCATATTTCTAAATTTAAATACCAATAATTTAATTATGGGATATATGTTTCCAAATATTTACAAATAATTAAATATGATTTCAGAGGAAGTTCCACTTAATATCAACACTATATTGTTCCTTAAAAATGCAAATATATTCATAGCATTAAAAAATATTAGAATTCTGCTTTAGCTGTCCCCAGAGTATAGATATAGAACATGAATTATAGACGGACATATTATTTTAACGAAACTTCTAAAAAAGCTAATAAAACTATTTGATTTGCCAGTTATTCAACACTAGCAGACAGTGAATTGATTTTGTAGGTATCCACCATCTATAGAATTGAATTCATCATTTATTCAGTAATCTTATTATAAGTGGATATAGTCTATTCTTTTAACATCTTAGAAAGCAATACCTAGAGAATTTGTGGAAGAGTAGCCCATTTCTATGGTAAAATTATCTAGTTCTATATATTTCAGGTACTGATGGAACTATTAATGTTAATACTACTTACAATAAAGAATATAGGGGAACAGTCTTTTTAGATAAAAATGCTTTTATCATATAGGCAGTTCTCACTTTGCGTGGTACTGTGTTAAGTGAAAATTGTCCATTTTAGAATCCTGTCTTCACTGAAGTGCAAAGATAGGTCTGTCTGACACAGTTCTAGATTTTTCTATCAACTTGAACATTTGTTATGTTTATTTTTGTGAATTCTCACTCATTATCTATATATTAGCTTTACAAGGTAGTTCCTGAACAGAATGAAATCAATTGTATGCCTACATATCTATGCTGAAATGTAGACAAATCAAGAAATATCTTTAAATGTTCATAGTTTTTAGAATATGAATGTGAATTACACATTAAGTTTTCCTCAGATCATTCAAATATAAATTAAACCTGTTGAAAACTCTAAAGCAAACAAAAACATCCCAAATCCCTTAGGTTTCTGTTATATGGCACTGAGTAGATATATGTATTATTCATCTTTAAAATTCATAAATACAAAAAGTCCAAAACCCTTAATTAAATAAAAAATTCAAACATGACCCAAGTATATTTTTGAAAAACATTATGGACAATAAACTCATACAACAGCACAATGGAACAAATGATAATTACACATGGGACCAATGAATTTCAAAACTCAGCTGTTAACTATGCGTAATAACCAAGATCTCAACAAGGTTTAATTATGTCAGCTCTTACACCTTTACTATTTAAATATCCATTAAATCCTCTATCATATCTCTCAACTGCCCTTCATTTTATTCTCAGTCTGCACAATTGGATGTTCTATTATGAGTAATGATAAGATCTGAACCATGAAATTAAAGTTGCAGAAAAATCAGTATGCAAACCTTAGGTCTTTGACTCATATAGATTAGAGATTGAAATGAATGAATGGTTAAGAAATTGCATTGTTATCCTTTATCAGGTAAATTGACTGTAATGGCAGTGGAAATTGTGTTAAGCACTACTTAAGTCCATTTCAAAACATTTTACATAAAACATAGCAATAACAATGAAGAAATAAGAAGTTGATTTAAATATTATGAACATGCTGAATAGGTATTTTATTAAACTAATCAACATGCAACTTTGCTACAGTTTTTAAAACTCAGAAAGCCCAAAGAACTTCATAAATTCTCCAAATGAATTAATATATGGTTTTTAAATAAAATTGTCAAAATGTATCAAATCATTCTGAATTTTAGAAAATTTAGCTGTGATTACTTGTAATCAATTTTTTGAGACCTTAAATAGGCAGGATCAACACAACTGCAAAAGTTTTAAAGTACATATTGTAGATAGCACTCATAACACCTGGAAAAATATTCAAAATTAGACAGATACCACTTAAAAATTTTACAGAAACATATGACAGCTAGTATCCAACAAAGAATAACTACTAGGTAAAGTGAAAACATTTTCTTAATATTTTTTATACATGCCTTATTTTAGAAAAAGCATGGTCCATATTTAATTGAAAGGGCCTTGTAAAGTTAAGCTCCTCTAACATATCTGGATTCCTTCTTGTATATTATACATATTCCAATGGTCATCATAGTGAAATTTACTATATAAACTAAATGGATGTTAAATTTTCTAATATCTAATTGTTAAGTAAATGGTCATCTAATTCATTCTCCAAATATGGACTATAACTAAATTTATGCCTCCTCCCACAGCCTCGTACCATATGTGTTCAGTATATTTAATGAATTCAACACAGGTGCTGGAGACAGTAGTCTAGCAGATAAGAGCTAAGGACTCTTGGCACCAGATTGCCCGCACTGAAATTCCAGCTTTTACACTTATTTTCTGACCCTTGGCAAGTTACTTAACCTCTGTGTACCTCATTTCACTCATCTGTAAAGTAGAAGTGTAAAGTGAAGTTATTTACTTCATAGGGCTATTGTGAGAATTAAACGAGTTAATTTCTGAAAAGCGCTCAGAAGCACACCTGATAGGTACACAGTACGTACCCTCCACGTTTTAGTCATTATCATCACAGCCAAAGTAATCATAACCTAAAAAATATCCTGTGAAAAGTATCTCCACGTACAAATGCAGAATCCCACATAGATAAGAAGTCTATTGTTCAGTATCACTAGACAGATCACCATTTTAGTGATTATTTTATTTTGAATTTTAATACCCCACTGAGATACATTAGAGATCGTCTGTTCTGCAGCAATGACAATTTTTATTCCTTGAAATAAAAAGTAATATAAAATTGAAATGTATACAGAGCATAAAAGAATATTAAGACATAAGAACCAAATGCAAAGCGTGGACCTTACTAGGATGCTGATTTGAACAAATCAACTCCAAACCCATACTTTTTAGATACGTGGTATCTATAGATCAGTATCTCTCAAATTTTGAGAGCGACTACAAATCCTCTGGGGATCTTATTATGCTACAGATTCTGATTCAACGGGTCTGGGATGGAGCCTGAGAGTCCGTGTTGCTGACAAGTCCCCCAGGTGATGCCCATGCTGCTGGTGCCGGGAGCATACCTGGAGTAACAAGGGGTTAGATGGTACTTGGGAATTTCTGTTAATTATACTGTGTATGATAAAGACATTGTGGTTATACAAGAAAATGCCAGAACTTTCCAGAGATGCTCAAGGAGTTACACAGTGGTGAAATGGTATGATGCCCAGGATTCACTTTAGCAAGTGACAAAAAAGATAGATGAAGCAAATGTAACAAAATCTTTACTGGAGAATCAGGGTGGGTAATGGACATTTAAGTATTCACTGTACTATTCTATTATTGTGTGTGTTTGAAAGGTTTTATAATAAAACATCTTAAAAGTACAATTATTATAATAATGTAGGAAAAATGTCCACAATGAACTTGAAGAATATTATTATGCTCGAGATTTTTTCTAGTCCTATAAATAGTTTCTCTTTCATAGGCAAGGAAAATATTAACTTCAGGGAGCCCTTCAAAATAACAATAAAACAGCTCACTTCTTTTCAAACCTCATTTTCAATCTTAAGGGGTTTAAAATCTTACTATTCAAAGTTTTACATCTTCATTTTTCTTCCTTCAAACCTGCTACTAGGTTTATCTGGTTTAACCAAGACAATCTGCTTGTGTTTCCTGGAACTCAAATACTTACCTGTGATTTCTCTGCAGTGGTTTCAGAATGTGATTCATTTGTGATACCAGTGGCGCTTACAGTAGAAACTTCAAATGCAACATCATCTAGGCCTGGGATAGATGACAACTGAGAAAAGAAAATTAATGTTGGTATATGAGGATAAGATTAGCTGCTTAAACACCGTAAATTTCTAGGTGTATGTGTTTTAAATAGCAATCTTAAGTTTTTAAGCCTATAGAAATAGGGTTTGTAAAATCTCATCTTTGGTGTCTGAAATTCTCCATGCCATAAACTATTTAAAAGTGAAAGTCATGCACAAGTAAAATATTTATGTATAATTTATCATTAATCTAACTTAGCTTATAGCCCTTCTTTTCCTGGGAATTATTTTTAAAAAATGTAAGGAATCCTAGTGCAAGGAATAAAAAGCAAGGGCTTTGGAGTCAGATTGTGTAGGTTTAAGTCATGCTATGTGACCTTCTGTAAATCTCCCTAGACCTCAATTTTCTCCCCTGTAAAGTAGGGATAAGAAAACTTACCTCACAAAGTTATTGTAAAAAGATTTTTATTAAACATACTTTGTAACAACAAAACAACACACACACACACACACACACACACACACACAAACAATCACACAAAAAAAGTCCTTTGCAGCACATTTTAAATTTGAACGATCTGGGAAACGACAAAACTCTTGTCATCACATTTTAATGACTGACAGCCCTTTTTTTTCTTTCTTTAAACATTTATCACCAAATGTTACTAAAATGTGTTATTTTTCATATACAAAAGGTAGGTATGTTGTCAGTGGTTATATATTTCAGGTTGGATCTGCAAGATCCACGCCAACCCACTTTTCTGATTTCTTTCTGGTATCAGTGATAGATATTTGTCAGATGTTTGGCTGACTTTAGGGATTAATTTTATGGTTATGGAAATAATTAAGGTTATGGAAATGATTAAAGTTAACTTATCTACACAGTAACTTAACTTGTGACCATGGATTCTAACTCAAGAATTGCCCAAACATTAAAATTAGACACATACTCATGATGAAGAATAATGAAAAAAAACAATGGTAATAAGGTCTGAAGCAGCAATATTCACTGAGAACTGCTGACTGATGACAATACTTAGCATAGTGGTTATGGCCCAAATAGTTATAAGTAGGTATGGCTGCTAGGAGAGTACCTTGAACATGGTCAAGGCCAGGTATCCTATATTTCCCAAGCTACAGAAACGTGCTGAGAGAAATATAGTGGCTGAAGTCCACAAGATGTAGAAAGTACGAACGAGACATTCTAATCCTTATGCTAAAGATGTCAGCCATTTTACTTCCTCATAAATATTCAATAAGCATTTTTTCAGATCAATTTTTTTTGAAAAAGGACAAAGTCACAAAAATATACTCATGTCTCCAGTATTTTATAATCAGGGAAAACACAAAACCTGCACATTTTCAAATCAAAACACTCTATTTTTGTTAGTTCTATTGTGTAATTTCTGACCTCAAAACTGGTATTCTTCATTAGCATTCAATATATTTGAATACAGAAAATAGTGATATTTTCTCCAAATTTTGCTCTGGAGACATGTGAACTTTTATTAATTTGTACTGTGTTAACAAATGATTACTATTGAGATAACTGTGAATTTTCCATCAAATGAACTATATAGAACCAGCCCAATTTGTTAACATGTTATTCACATGCTGTTGGCTAGAATAATGAAAGAAATTTCAATTCATGTGTATATTTAAACAGACTCAGGTAATGGTTCATAATAAGTATCATTTCCTTTGCAATTATAATGAATTAAAAACAAACACAAAACAATGTACCACCTCATGGATGCAGGAGCTAAACTGAATTCATTACCAATTCAATTAAAGTTAAGTATGACTGAGAAAGTTGGTATATGCAGAAAATTTATACTATAAATTATTCAGAAATACAAACCTTTGCATCTAAAATATTTAGAGTTGTTTCAATTTGCTGGATACGAAGAGAAAGGTCTGCCAGTTTCTGGAAAAGAAAGATCAGAATAAAAGAACAAAGTCTGACTGAAATGAGCTGTTAACAAGGGTTAACAAAGGGCAGATTTGAAAAAAACAAACCCGTGATGGTTTAAATATTAGTCATTTTCTAATATACTACACTTTTACTTACATGAGTAGGAATGGGAGCTCAAGTTAAGTATTTTTGTAACCTCCATTAGCATGCTTCATGGTTACTTTATAAAACTGTATTCACAGATAAGCAAAAGTTATATTTTCAGCCTTATCAAACTCATCAGAGCCATATTCAATCATTGGAATCAGAAGGTAAACTTCTTCCAGGACAGAGTTTTTTGTTTACTGCTATATCCCTCATGCCCAGAGCAGTACTTGATACTTAACAGGAGTCTAATAATTATTTGTTGATGAATGAAGGAATTCTTCATAGAAAAGAAGAATAAAAATTAGCCCAAGACAGCTTGGAACAAGATCTGCCTTTATAAATTACTTAAACACTTAAGTATATACAATTAGTCCCAAATTTAAATTTTTTAAGTTTGAAAATTAAAAGAAGATGAAATTAAAAGATGAGCAGTTCATGTTGGAAAGAAGTAAAACACAGAGAAAAAATTAGAGTACTAAAAAGCAAAAGGAATCAACCTACCATCAAAATCCAAGATAAAAACAGAACCAAAAGCTTACCATGCTCTAGTTATTCTGTAGAATTAAATTACCCATGTGTGTATATACACTATACATAGCCACACAAGTAAAAGTAACACCATAAAATATGATCCATAAGAGCATTTATTTAAAACTCCCGAATCCTAAACATTATTATATTCAGTGACCTAGTCCAAGGCAGTTGGCCCATTGACAGTTGGCAGATGTGCAGCATCCTGACTTCTTTCTGGGTTATTATCAAGATCCTGACTAACTCCCAAGCAGAATTTTAACACTACAAGCAATGGTCATTTTGCCCACATTTAGAGGGAAAAAAAACTGAAATGCAGTCACAATGTAGTTAGAGCTTCACAAGACATTTTTAAGATGAGCATCCTGGTATCTACAAAGCTACAATTTTTTATTCTATAATAATTTTTTATTTTATAATGTTTAGTTCCAACATTAGAATCTAGTTTTAACGGCACTCAAAGCTTTCATTTCTTTTAACTTTGATTTCTAGCATTTGTTCATATAAGTCTTTAATGTAAATACAAATACTGGTTTACAAAACATATGAATGAATTCTCTAAATTATAAGTGTTTTCCTGGAAGTCATGAAAATTACATTTTAGGGGCGCCTGGGTGGCGCAGTCGGTTAAGCGTCCGACTTCAGCCAGGTCATGATCTCGCGGTCCGTGAGTTCGAGCCCCGCGTCGGGCTCTGGGCTGATGGCTCAGAGCCTGGAGCCTGTTTCCGATTCTGTGTCTCCCTCTCTCTCTGCCCCTCCCCTGTTCATGCTCTGTCTCTCTCTGTCCCAAAAATAAATAAAAACGTGGAAAAAAAAATTAAAAAAAAAAAAAAAAAGAAAATTACATTTTATGCAGATTTCATCAGTATTTTATAGAGAAGCTTAGTAACTGCAGAAATCCTACAACAAATTAATTTGTAAAGTGAGATAAGTTCTAGCTTATTTATAAATACATGCATTGGTTTGATTAAAGTGAATACAGAAAAAGATGAATTAAAAATTGTTTAGAGGGGCGCCTGGGTGGCGCAGTCGGTTGGGCGTCCGACTTCAGCCAGGTCGCGGTCTCGCGGTCCGTGAGTTCGAGCCCCGCGTCGGGCTCTGGGCTGATGGCTCAGAGCCTGGAGCCTGTTTCCGATTCTGTGTCTCCCTCTCTCTCTGCCCCTCCCCCGTTCATGCTCTGTCTCTCTCTGTCCCAAAAATAAATAAACGTTGAAAAAAAAAATTGTTTAGATATATAAATGCACTTAAAAAATTTTTTTTAATGTTTATTTATTTTTGAGAGAGACAGACACAGACTGTGAGCGGGGGAGGGGTAGAGAGAGAGGGAGACACAGAATCTGAAGCAGGCTCCAGGCTCTGAGTGTCCGCACAGAGCCCGATGTGGAGTTCGAACTCACGAACCGCAAGATCATGACCTGAGCTGAAGTTGGATGCTTAACCAACTGAACCACCCAGACGCCCCCATATAAATGTACTTTTAAGCAATAATACCCAGCATTGTAAAGGCCCCAGCATCCACCTAATATGCTACACCGTATATGCAATGTATCATTTGAAATCTCACACCAGGGGCACCTGGGTAGCTCAGTCGGTTGAACTTCAGACTTTGGCTCAGGTCATGATCTCAAGGTCAGTGAGTTTGAGCCCCAAGTCGGGCTCTATGCTGACAGCTCAGAGCCTGGAGCCTGCTTCGGATTCTGTGTCTCCCTCTCTCTGACCCTCCCCCGTTCATGCTCTGTCTCTCTGTCTCAAAAATAAAAAAACATTAAAAAAAAATTTGAAATCTCACACCAAATGCATAAAGTAGGAATGATTATCATGCCAATTTTAAAGAACAGAAAACTGAGTTTTCATACAAGTAAAAGCATCTGAACTTAAACACTCCAAATCGAGATACAAAGATAGTAACTATCTTTCAAAGAAAGAATTTTTACATTGTTTGAAAGAATCATACATTGTTAGAACATGATGCCATAGACTCTGGGTGATGATAATGTGTCAGTGTACATTGTAACAAATGTACAACACTGATGGGAATGTTGATAACCACAGAAGTTGTGGTTGGTGAACTCTGGGAGGCAAGGAGCACATGGGAACTCAATGCTTTCTGCTTAGTTTTGCCGTAAACCTAAAACCTTTCTTAAAAAAAAATTATATACATATATATACATATATATATATACATATATATATATATAAAATTAAAAATATGCACACCAAGATGGAAAATTCCCAGGCACTGCATAGATAGAAATTTTGTTATTCAAAGCTAGTAAGTAATCAATCCATTTCTCATGAAAACTAAGATGCTACTGTGCTTTAAAAAAAAAAAAAAAAAAAAGTAATCAAATTATTCTGATCTAATTTCTAAAATAGATGTTATTTATCTGGAATTATTTTTTTAATTTTTTTTAATGTTTATTTTTGAGAGAGAGAGAGAGAGAGAGAAAACACGCTAGCGAGCGTGAGCGGGGGAGGGTCAGAGAGAGCCAGAGACACAGAATCTGCAGCAGGCTCCAGGCTCCAAGCTGTCAGCACAGAGCCCTAAGTACGGAGCCCGATGGGGGGCTAGAACCCATGAACCTTGAGACCATGACCTGAGCCTGAGCTACTCAGGCACTCCTATCTTTATAAGGATTTAAAGCAAACCTGAAATGCCTTGATTTGGGACAACAGGGTAATTTGCAAGGTACCTGAAGTTTGTCAGATAAGCTGAAAATTTCTTGATTTATCACCTACCTATTTCTAAAGAAGTGCATTTCATTAAAGTGAAAAAAAAAAAGATGAAATAAATATGGAGTTAATAGTTGAACACGGAAACAAAAATAAAATACTGTGGTTTTTCAGGTTTGTAAAATATCCAGTTTGCATATCCAAGTCTCAAAAAGAGAAACAACATTTTAAAATAATGGATCCCTTGGTATATCACACTGGGTTGATTATCTCCTATAAGCCAGAAAGGGAAGCAATCAGTGGTTTTATTAAGCTTCATCTGACACTTAAACCCAGCAGTTGTAAAAGCTGTAGCAGTAAATATAGTTTTTAAGCAAGATTATTTGGTTGAAGGTTAAGTCTGATGGTGGGATTAAAAACTGGATGCCGAAGGTAAGCACTCTAAAATTTGTTACATTATGTGAGAATCCCCAGCATTTTTTCCCTATTCTTAAAGAATTTAGAAAAAAACCAGTTTGGAATATTTAAAAAATGATTAAAAACTCAGTATGCTACACGTTACAAGTCTGAGTCAAAATAACACATATGATTGCCCTGTTTACAGAATACCTTTAACTTTAAAATTCATTATAAGGTTAAATTTCTGCTCAGTTTTATCTATGATATGCATAGAACTTACACTGCACTTCCTACCCCATCCCATTTTAAATTTGCACACCCGATGGGTCACCATAAGATTTTTCTGAGTAGTGTCCAGAATAGAAATGCTTACTGGGGATTTGTGAAGAAAGAACTTTGTAACTTGGGTCTGATTCAACTACTTTCCTTTCTCTGGCTTCCAACCTTTCTCCTTACCCTGGTTTCAGTCATTAGAAGAGTTATAAAGTACTCTGGTATCCAGAAAGTTTTTTAAAAGTGAACTTTTTCACTTTTCTCTTTCTTTTTTTAAAAAGTTTATTTATTTATTTTGAGAGAGAGAGAGCATGCAAAGGGAGCAGGGGAGGGGCAGAGACAGAGGGAGAGAGAGAATCCCATGCAGGCTCTGCCCTCTCTGCTGAAAGCCCGGAGCAGGGCTCTATGGATCTCAAGAACCATAAGATCATGACCTGAGCTGAAATCAAGAGTTGGACACTCAACTAACTGAGGCACCCAGGCTGCCCTTCACTCCTCTCTTTATTAGAGAACTGCAAAACCAGTATTAGTGATGAAGAAAGAGCCCTTATCATTTGTTTCAAATTTAATTCCAGTTTGAGTTTAGCTGTGATTGAAGTTGCTACAGTTTGTATTTGGTTCAAACCAGATTATATGAAAAACAAAAAACAACAACGATAAAACTCCCAGGTTTTCTTTTTCCCCCCGTTCATTTCCAATTCAAAAAATAGCACCTAAGTTTCCTATTTTGCTCAGGAAAACAGTAATTTTGGCTCTTGCTTAAGGCTTTAACTAAACAAGGAATACAGGTCTAACAGGTGCTATTGACAAATGACAACCCATTTTGAAAAATCACATTGATCTTAACTCAAGGGAAAAAAATGGCATTTGATGTTTGAATACATATGTTATGTCCTTGGAATATATCATATCATATCATATCATATCATATCGAAAAAGACATAACATCAAAGGATATGGCATAACAAAAAAGAGAATACAAATCTAAAAAATAAATTTTGAATAGCTCATTGCAGTCTCTCACTTGAAAATGATGTAAACATGCCTCTTACCCAGATCAGAAGGTGCAACATAACAGAAGAGTGAAACACTTTTGATTTTTACAGTTATTAGATCGGAGCTGGAACTCCAAGTCTGTTACTTTCTAGCTGTGTGAGTGTGGGTAAGTTCGAGTAACAATTGCAGCTATAAATACTGTGTAAACAAATACATGCCTAAAGAATGAATAAATGACTAAGCAAATGATTTAAATCTTTCTACATCTCAATTTCTGTATTTCTAAAAAAGAGATAATTGGACCTCTCTCACAGGGCTGGGCTGTGATGATGAAATGCATGTAGAGCTCATAGTACAATACCTACAGAGTAAGCACACAATAAATATTAGTTATTGTCATCACACCAAGCCAACAGTCTATAACTGACATAAATATCCAAACTGCTAAAATATGAATTGTAAATAATGAGTTATAGTCACTAGAGTCAACCCTAGACCACCACCCATTAAGGAGAAAAAGGCGATAAACTACCTGTAAACTTCATGAGGTTTTGGTCAACAAACTTTTCTCTAGGGTTCAGGGAAGAACTAGGGAATAGTGAAATACTCAAAACAGTTGAGGGAAAGTTGAGAGAGGAACAGAGGGGGTTAAAGAGTGAATCAGGAGGCTCTGGTAGTGCATAAGCAAGCAATAAACAAGACAGGATTATTGTTATACTGGATTTAGTCTTCAGTAAATAGCACTCATTTCCTAGGCAGTGAAAATTGTTAAGCACTACAAAGGTGAGGGGCTATCCCTGCCTCAGGGCAGCTTAATCAAGTTGCACTCATAGCTGTGTTTGCTGGTTGTTTTATTTTTTTAACCTGGTGAGGAGGAGCATGTGGATGGAGTATTTGCTCCTCTCTGCTACCGATCCTTGAATTGTCTCTCTCCACCCTACCCTGGTATAAAAACTGAAGGACTGGGGCGCCTGGGTGGCGCAGTTGGTTAAGCATCCGACTTCAGCCAGGCCACCATCTCGCGGTCCGTGAGTTCGAGCCCCGCGTCGGGCTCTGGGCTGATGGCTCAGAGCCTGGAGCCTGTTTCCGATTCTGTGTCTCCCTCTCTCTCTGCCCCTCCCCCGTTCATGCTCTGTCTCTCTCTGTCCCAAAAATAAATAAACGTTGAAAAAAAAAAAAAAAAAACCAAAAAAAACTGAAGGACTAAATCCTTGGCTTACTGCTCTTTAGTCAGTCAATTCTATATCCCATTTAGAGAAGCAGCAGTAGGAGATAAAACTCCTGGAAGCAAGCGCCTAGCCTCTGGTGCTTAGATAAAATATAACGAACTGAGTCTCTTACTCTATCGATTATCATCGTAGTTCACTTTCTTTTGTTTTAGTGAGAAGGCAGAAGAGATTTTGACTAGAGATTGTTAACTAGACAAAAATAAGATGTTATACAAATGAAAATAGTTTTCCTGTCTCCATGCAATTTTTGTTAATAACAACACGTGTAACAAAAACTACTTGCTAAAGCTATACCTTATAAATAAGACCGAATGAACTAGATACTATTTTTAGTGACTCACTTGTGTATGATCTCATTTTACTCCTCTTTCTCCTTTTTAAATCCAACTTCAACCCAGGGTTCCCATTTTCTTCCCCATTCTCTTTTTTTTGGCTTTTTAAGAAAAAACAGGGCTCCTTGAATCTGATATCTAATCCTTAAACTAGGTACTCAGTCCTCACTTCACAAGTCATTTGCTGGCAGTATTTTTATTATTTTCATAATTATATTTGATACTAAAGTTATGTTTCGAGGCTACTTCCCCAATCATCTTCTGGATCAAGAAATGTAAAATAATTTTAATATAGACTGAAAACTATGTGTATGTAAAAATATACATCTCTGGCGAAAACGTGTAAAATTTCAAAATTAAAAAAAATGTTTTCAATTGTGAAACCCTGTTATTCCTTTTGTTCTCTTTAGGCACATAAGCCTTACTGAACTATCTCACAAAGGCCTCTAGTAAATTAATTCAGCAGACGTGGGGTGCAAGATTGATGATATAGAATCAAAGAGGATTTAAGGTATGTTATCCCAATAACTGGATGACAAGAGGTCATGGTACATGAGTACCTAGACTGCAGTCCTTGTTTTACTCATTTGCCACCTCCAAAAGTACAAGATGATTTCTAGGCTCCTCATTAAACCAGTATCACCAGACCTACCTCCTCACAAACTGTAGAAAAGCGGTTGAGGAACTGTACAGTGTGCACCACAAATTGGTTTAGAAATGCCACCGTTCTTTTCTGTTGAATAGCTGGCACCTGTGTCATGTAAAAACAAACATGATTTGTACAGGAGGAAGTACACCGTGCAAACCCTTTGACTTCAATTATATATAATAATAACGGGGCATTTTTGCTGTATTATATGAGTTACTCTAAGTACTACGAATAGTCACTAACTCGTTTTCCTAAACTGTGGGGTGGGGCGTCTGATGACAGAAGCCGCAAAGTTTGAGTATGCGCTTTGGATTCACAAACGTGAACTTTAACAGATAAAAGGCAACACACATAAACACACAAAACTTGCGGGCCATATAAAAGAGGTAGGGTTAGAGGTCGCAACCTGCTCCTATCGCCGTCGTGTAACCGGAGCGTAGAGCGACCCCTAATACGGGAAGCAAAGACCAGAAAAAGTACACCACCCCTTTAAACGGATCAGGAGGGACCCCTTTTTAAGGTGAACTGTGGGACTCTTCCCTCCCGAGGGCAGGACCAGAGAGGCCCGGGGCCAGGGACAGGGTTGGATATGGAGAGGTGGTGTGTCCCTGGGAACCGAAGTTTCCTTCCCCATCCTCCTCCCAGGTCGCCTAAGTTCAACTCGGTCGTTTACAAACCTTCGTCAGGTCTATGCCTGACCCCATGAGAGGAAGCCCGTCCTCATCCATCTCCTCAGCGGGCGGGGGACCCAGGGCTCACCCACAAACCCCTCCCAGACCGGGCCCGCCCAACCCGGTAATAATGTCCAAACACCTCCCCCTAGTCCCCGCCTCCAGGGCCCTTCCCACCGGAAGGAAACGCCTCCGCTTGCCAATCACGCCGCTGCTCCCGTAGAACCCGGCTCTTTGCGCGGCATTCTGGGATTGGTAGTTCAAATCGGGATTGTGACTACGTCAGACGCAAAGGCGCGCGCGGGGTGGGGCAAGACTGTAGGTTTAGTAGTAAAGTCTTTAAAAGGGGGTAAAAAGAAAAAAAAAAGTAAAACACTGAGTCTGGGTAAGATTATTCCTGCTTAGTCCTGTCATATGAATTGCAAAGTCATTCGTTAATAAAACCTATACATTTTTAAAATCCTGCTAAATCCTGGGTACTCTCCTTTAGGTCTGGTGGGGAATACAAAGATTAAGTCAGGTTTAGCCTGCTGCGCTGGAGAGGTTAATGCCCTGAAGCAGGACACAAAACTTGTTTCCTAAGGACTTTAAACATGAAATAAAATGTCAAATGCTACAAGTGAGGCAAAAACCGATGAAAGTGTTTTTTTGTTTGTTTGTTTGTTTGTTTGTTTGTTTTTTCACTTAGATCATCAAAAAGGTACAACAGACAGACACCTGGACAGAATTTTGCATCAAGGGGTTTGAAGATCTTGGCTCAGATTTTGACTGTTCAGCTTAGCACCTATAGGACCTAGGAACAGCCACCCAACCAAAATGTGATCCCCTTCGTTGTAACTTTTCATCTATACAGTCACATCTCAAGTTCCAACATTCTCTGATGCCTGGGTTTCTGTAATAGCCTCTTCCTGCCTCCATCTGTGTTGCTCCAACTGAAACACATCGTAGCCATATAGTGACTGTTTAAAAGACAAACCTGATTATATTACACAGGATATAATTTTGCTTCTCATTTCTCTCAGTTTAATGTGCTTACAAGGCCCTCTGTATGGCTCTTGCTCACCTCTCTAACCTCACTTCTCACTATTCCCTCCATTTAACTCCCCCAAATTTCTTTAAGTTCTTGAAACCAGGAATTGCTCTGGGAATTAAATATGCTGTTTCCTTTGCCTAGAACAATCTCCCTTGTTCCCTGACCACCCCTGCCTAACTCCTACTTATTCTCATCTCCTTTATCCTTGTTTTCAACGGTTTGAATACTGTGAACTTGGACGTAATTTTCTTTGTATTTATCCCTCTTCAAATCTGCTGAGCTCACATCTGTGGTTTGATGTTTTAAATTTTGGAAGATTTTTTGGCCATTATGTTTTCAAAACAAAGTTTTCTTCTGTCACATTTCCTCTTCTTTTCTGGAACTCCAAAATACATGTATGTTAGATCACTTGACACTGTCCAAAGTTCATTGATGCTCTGCTCATTTTTTTCTCCCTGTGCTTCAGAGTAGATAATTCTTATCGACTTATCTTCAAACTTACTGATACCTTGTTTTCTAGTGTTCAGTTTGTTATAAAACTACTTATCCAATGAATTTTTATTTTAGATTTTTCAGTTCTAAAGAATGTCCATTTTTAGGAGTTTCTATTTTTCTCCTGAAATTCCCTGCACCCATCTTGCCCTGTATATATGTGTGCGTGTGTATAACCACTTTATTTAATTTATTTTTTAATTTATAACCAAGTTAGTTATCATATAGTACAACAATGATTTCAGGGGTAGATTCCTTAGTGCCCCTTACCCATTTAGCCCCTCCCCCCTCCACAAGCCCTCCATTAACCCTCTGTTTGTTCTCCATGTTTAAGAGTCTCTTATGTTTTGTCCCCCTTTATGTTTTTATATTATTTTTGCTCCCCTTCCCTTATGTTCATCTATTTTGTATCTTAAAGTCCTCAAAAATATGGAAGCTTCACGAATTTGCGTGTCACCCTTGCGCAGGGGCCGTGCTATCATATCTCTGTATCATTCCAATTTTAGTATATGTGCTGCCGAAATGAGCACCCCTGTATATATTTTTTAAAACTAATTTATAATTGTCACTTTCAAGTTCTTATCTAATGATTCTCATATCTGGTTCAGCTATTATGTCTGCTTCTGTTGGCTTTTTCTTGATTATGTGTTATATTGCCTACATTTGGGGATGCTACATAATTTTAATTTTTATTCCGGAAATGGTGGGGGGAAAAAAAAGGAACAATGGAGATTAAGTGAGGAACTCCTTCAAAACCTGAGTTGAACTGGTGCTAGGCTATAGTTTTAATTAGATTGAGTTCACTTGCAATTAGCCCAACTCCTGGTCTCCTGCAAAGGCTTGAGCTCTTTATCTTGTCAATATTTGAGTTAGAGGGGAATGGTCTCTGGTTTCAGAACATTTTGGTTTGCCTTTGTATTCGACTTCAGCGAAGGCCCAGGAATCCAAGCACCATGAGAATGTGCAAGACTTAGTGTATTCTCTCTACTGCTGTTTTCTTAACAACCTTGGGGGTGGGATGTAGGCCTAAGTGATTTTCGTCCCTCTAGACCCAGACATCTCTATAGAATTTAGTTCATTAAGCTCTTATTCCATCCACTGCTTTCCAACATCCCCATGGAAAAGTATGATTTTTGTTTTATCTGGTCATCATTACAACATATGTGAGAGGTTTTCTTGCATCTTTATTCATCCTAACAAGTAGCAGAAGCCTTATCGTCCTATCTTTAGAGAAGCTGATCTACCAACATTAGGCTAACTGTTCCTCTGAATATATGCCTCTCTAGCATCTCCGGATCACTTTATCTTAGCACATTTTAGAATTTTTTTTTAATGCTTATTTATTTTTGGGAAAGGGAGAGACAGAGTGCGAGTGAGGGAGGGGCAGAGAGAGAGAGAGAGAGAGAGGGACAGAACCTGAAGCAGGCTCCAGGCTCTGAGCTGTCAGTACAGAGTCCGACGTGGGGCTTGAACTCATGAGCTGTGAGATCATGACCTGAGCTGAAGTCGGGCGCTTAACTAACTGAGCAACCCAGGCTCCCCTATCTTAGCCCATTTTATACTTGCCTGTTTGCCTAAATGTCTACTAGACTGTTGATTCCAGGCAGAGATTCTGCCTTATTCACTAGTAAGGCCCTGGCCCAATGACTGACCTAAGGTAAATCCTTAAGTATCTGTCAAATGACATTTGGGCCTAATGACCCTTGTGCTTCCATATCGTACTTGATCTTCCACTTGATCTTTGATTTAGACCACACTCATAATTCTGAGTAAACTCATTCAATTAGCCACCCTTGAGCACAGTCCCCAACTGGCCAGCCTAGCCTTCCTCTTCAGAGCGAGGAGAGGCTCCCAGTGATAGGAAAAAAACCAAAAAACCAGACAGTCACTTCACTTCATGGTTATGTATGTCATCTGTAAGTAGTAGGCATGCATACAGATGGTATAGAACTACAGAAACATGAACTTGTTCTTAGTCGGCCAGGTGACAAATTTTTTTTTCAAACTGGTTTGGTTTCTTAAAAAAAAAAAAAGACAAACGTAATGTTAGATGTGATTTTTAGTTAACAGAAAGAAGACTGGCTGCTTCTCTCTGCCTCCTGGGGTCCTTGATGATTACTGCTCATCAGTCATCCACAGCTCCTGATAAGCAGTGCCATTCACAGTTTAATAACTGAATTTCCAGGACTACTACAAACAATTTATAGCTAGAAGTCTTGGCCAACTGCCAGAAATCCTCTGAAGTATGTACTTCTTCCTCCAGGCTTTCATTGGAAATGTATTACCAGGTTTCATTTACTATGGTGAATTTTGGAGGCAGTGAAACAAGTAGACTATAATGAATACTTATTTCAAAGGGCAGATATATATATATATATATATATATATATATATATATATATATATATCACCTGCATACATCCATTCAATAAAAAAATCTTAAGAATTTTTCAATAGTATGTTTATTTTCACAGATCACTAGAAAATAACTTTAGTTTTATCATGGATAAGTTCTTATGTAAGTGTAACGAGGAGAACTTGGTTCCTATTTTTCTTTTGCATTTCTTCCTGCTCTGCTACAGGATGAATAGAGGGGTGGGGTGTTTCTTCATAAAAGTGGGAAAATAAAATTAAATGTCTCCTATCTGTTCTCACCACCCCATCGCTCATGAAGTGATACAAATTATCTATTGGGACTTGGTTAAGTGAAGGAATTTTAGCCTAATTATTTCAAATCTGTTAAGAATTAAATGTCTTGGCTACTTTTTTAAATTGTTTTGCCTTTTCAAACTTCCAGACTCAGATAGTTGAGTTGTAGGCCTATAGCCTATTGGCAGGGAACTGGATTCTTCTCTAGAAAGCTACCTCAAGAGAAGAGATCTAAAGGTAGTTAGGCGTCCCCAATAAAACAGCAAATAGCTTAGTAATGATCCTGCTTTCTTTGAAGGGGCCGGTGGGGGAAGCTCTCACTGTTGCATTTGTACCCACCGGTTTTAATTTATGGAGGTGACTAAGTGATGACAGAGTAATGCTATTGAGAGTTTATTCCTTACATTTCCCAAAAGAAGGGGACACACCATGCCACACAGGGCCACAGGAAAATACGAGATTTTGATAAGGAGGCAGACAGAAGCAGGAGCCAGGGGAAAGCATAGGCCAGAGTCTTTACTGGGGTTTCTGTGGGAAAGGAAAAGCAGGGCAGAGGAAGCAGTTGAAGACTGGCCTGGCTAGTGTGAATGATTCTGGTGAGCTTTCAGGCATGGGAGCTGCCTGTAGCTGTCTGTACCTGGCCCTGAGTTGATATAGGGCAGGGGGAATGTTGGCTTGGTGTATAAGAGTTAGATAAGGGCTCCAGATTGATTGGTTTACATATGAAAAATGTATTTCCAAGTAAGTTGTTTTACTATTTTTAGGAAGTAGCCAGCCCTGGAAGAGGCAGATTCTCCTCTTGAGGTCACAAAAGCCAGAGTCTCAAAAATATAGACAATTAAAAAATATATAGTTAATTGGCCCATCACAATTAGTGATGGATGCTAAAAAGACATATACAGAATCTAAGAAAATAGTGAGAATACTCACCTTTCAGTATGTGGATTTTAGGTAATAGTTTCAGCAAGGCACCCTACTCCTGAGTCTACAGTCTCATTCAATTTCTCAAGAAGTGATCAGAGGGGAAGAAGCAGCTGTATGGCTATGCAAGCGGTGTGGGGGGGGGGTCGGGAGGGTATTTGGAAGGGGTGTGTCTAGTTACTCCTCATCCACACTCTCAATCAAACTTCCTGTTTTAGTAACCCCTGACGCACTGCAGCTCCCTTCAGAGGAACTTTCCTGACTTAGAAGTTGATGCCATTTCTCTTCTTTCAATCCTTACAACACTTCTTGCTTTCATCACTCATTCGATACCTAGCACACGCTACCATTATCTTTTTGTGACCAAGTGGTGTATTGCCAACCTCTGTAATTTCTTTGAGATCAGAAGCCAGTTTCCATTTATTTACAGTGCCATGCACATGTTAGTTACTATCTGGTTTTTAAGTTAAGAACTTATTATGGGGCGTCTGGGTGGCTCAGTCAGTTAAGCATCTGACTTTGGCTCAGATCACGATCTCATGGCTTGTGAGTTTGAGCCTCTCGTCGGGTTCTGTGCTGACAGCTTGGAGCCTGGAGCCTGCTTCAGATTCTGTCTCCCTCCCTCTCTGCCCCTCCCCAGTGCTCATTCTCTCTCTCTCTCTCAAAAAATAAAACATTAAAAAAAAAAAAAAAAAGAACTTATTATAGAAGTGAACTACTGGGGCACCAGGCGGTGGGGAGGGGGCTCAGGTCATGATCTTGTGGTTCGTGGGTTCAAGCCCTGTGTCGGGCTCTGTGCTGACAGCTCAGAGCCTGGAATCTGCTTGAGATTCTGTGTCTCCCTCTCTCTCTGCCTCTCCTGCTTGTGCTCTGTCTCTCTCTCAAAAATAAATAAACATTAAAAAAAAAAAAAAAAAGAAAAGTGAACTATTTATCATGGAAAACTTAAAAAAAGCATAGGAGGGAAAAATGTCATGCACACTCTTCTTAGAAGTAACAACCATTATGGGGCACCTGGGTGGCTCAGTTGGTTAAGTGTCTGACTCTTGATTTAGGCTCAGTTTATGATCTATGTGTTCAGTTTGCTAACAGCGAGGCACCTGCTTAGGAATCTCTCTCTCTCTTTCTCTCTGCACCCCACCCCTCCCCCCTCCCGCTCATGTGTGCGTGCTCTCTTGCTCTCTCAAAATAAATAAATAAACGTGAAAAAAGAGAGGTGACCATTATGACTCTTATATTGCTAAGGTACTTTATTTTAAATTTACTAAGTCAGCTTTTTTTCCTCATTGGTGGGAGTATAAATGAGTAGGCCTCAGTCATGAGTCTTTACTTAGCTTTGTACACCTTTTATAACACTCTGGCCTTTTCATAGAATAGCCCTCTCAATTTATTTAAAAAAAAAAAAAGAAAAAAAAAAAAAAAAAGCAAGCGATGCCACTATCAGCTGCTTTTAATTAACCTCCCCTGGCTGTTTCAGTAAATGACTCAGCACCTGGACTTCTTAAAGCGGTCAGGTTATTTTGAATCACAACCACATAAAATCACTTAACACTACTCTGGAAGTTCAACATCAACATTTCTTCTTGTAGCCTTGTTTCTAGAGTCCAAAATGATCTTGTTAGAACCTTTGCTATTATCCTTTAAAAAATGACAGGGCCAGAAGGTATGAGCCAATCAGTCTAGGAAAGTGGTTCACAATATTTTCCAGTATGAGAAGCCTTTTTTAATAGAAAACAATTTTGAGGAACCCCAAATGATTGTGGCTGAACATTTAATATCTATTGAGTGAATATATACATTGTTGAGGATTTAAAATAGGAATATTAAATGGAAATGGTGAACTATATTGAGAAATTCATCTTAAAATCCCAAATTTTCATTCAAAATAGGATTTTACTTCCTTCTATTTTCCAGGCTAGGTTCTATTAGTTTTCCCACAATACATCCTACTTTAGAAAGTCTTGCCTCTTATATGTCACATAGGCAGGAATTGTTAACTTTTTTTTTTTTTTTTTACTTTCTAGAATTTATTTTTTATAATTTATATCCAAGTTAGCATATAGTGCAACAATGATTTCAGGAGTAGATTCCTTAATACCCCTTACCCATTTAGCCCATCCCCCCTCGCACAACCCTTTCAGCAACCCTCTGTTTGTTCTCTATATTTAACAGTCTCTTATGTTTTGTCTCCCTCCCAGTTTTTATATTATTTTTGCTTCCCTTCCCTTATGTTCATCTGTTTTGTATCTTAAAGCCCTCATGAGTGAAGTCATAGGATATTTGTCTTTGTCTAATTTCACTTAGCATAATACCCTCTAGTTTCATCCACGTAGTTGCAAATGGCAAGATTTCATTCTTTTTGATTGCGGAGTTAATTCTCCACTGTATATATATATATACCATATCCTCTTTATCCATTCATCCATTGATGGACACTTGGGCTCTTTTTATACTTTGACTATTGTTGATAGTGCTGCTATAAACATTGAGGTGCATGTGTCCCTTCGAAACAGCATACCTGTATCCCTTGGATAAATACCTAGTAGTGCAATTGCTGGGTCGTAGGGACCCATAGTTCTATTTTTAAGTTTTTGAGGAACCTCCATACTATTTTCCAGAGTGGCTGCACCAGTTTTCATTCCCACCAGCAGTGCAAAGGAGATCCTCTTTCTCCGCATCCCTGCCAATATCTGTTGTTGCAGGAATTGTTGAAGTATTCTGGCTCTCATTTGAACTTGAGCCAAACCTGGGGGTCACATAATAGATATCAAGATGACAGGCACACCTTGATGTATCTGGGACCTTTTTAACCCTCTCAAGATTTCTGAATGAGATCTTCAAAGCCATTCTCACTGAATTGGAGAGAAGGGTTCATTGGAGGCGTATTCCTCCTACCTGTTAACAGCATTTTGGTGGAGGAAGAGGCTATTAGTAAAACACTTGAAATCAATGTCTGTTAGGATTATGTGGGCAAGTTTGATTTTTGGAGCTGTTTATAGTATTTCAGGACCCCAGGAAGTCATGGTTTCAAAGGTATAAAAGGATTTTAATAGTGGGAATATGAATACTGAGAAGCCTTACAATAATTCCATACTCTTCCATTTGCCATTAACAGGTTGGGAAGCAATGACCCAGGGTTTTGTAAAGATTATATATACATGAGAACATAACTTATTGTGGCAGGTAGATGGAACGATGGGGAAGAGACTAGGTCAAAAACACTGACAGAATCTAGAATTGCTCCATGGGATCTAATGTATTTGTGGGTAAGTCCAGGAGGGGGTGAGACCTCTGAAGCAGCTACATATATGACCAGGTTTTGTACTTGCTCAAAATAAAGTGCCAGGGAAATCTTACTAGAGTTCTATAGATTGCAAGTGAGGGATAGATATTTCCACAGATTTCTCCTTGGTACAGGCAACTGGGAGAGAAGTGCCTCATTAGCTGTTCACAACATAGCCTGAGGCACTAGTGTCCAACTCACATGAGAATCAGCCCTACATAACATTTGGCAAAGTATTTTAAATTCCAGAGTCTAAACCTTAATGAAAAAAAAAATTTGTAGTCTGAAAACTAAAGTGAGTTCTTATACAATAATTACTATAAAATATACCTGAGTTATTTTATCCATAATAAATACCTAGATTTAGTTAATACTAGTGGAAGAAAGAACTAGCAATTAACCAAAGAAACACTAATTAAGAAAAGATGGTAGAAAAAAGTTCTTTAACTTCTAGTTGGGGCACCCGGGTGGCTCAGTCTGTTAAGCACCAGACTTTGGCTCAGGTCATGATCTCACGAACTGTGAGATCAAGCCCCATGTTGGGCTCTGTGCTGACAGCTCAGAGTTGGGAGCCTGCTTCAGATTCTGTGTCTCCCTTTCTCTGCCCCTTCCCCACTCACGCTCTGTCTCTCAATCTCTCTCTCTCTCAAAAATAAATAAACATTAAAAAATAAAAAAAAAAAAAGGTAAAAAATAACTTCTAGGGGCACCTGAGTGGCTCAGTCATCCATCCAACTCTTGATCTCGGCTC
Organism: Leopardus geoffroyi; assembly: GCF_018350155.1. Classification (NCBI taxonomy): domain Eukaryota; kingdom Metazoa; phylum Chordata; class Mammalia; order Carnivora; family Felidae; genus Leopardus; species Leopardus geoffroyi. The sequence goes on from NC_059341.1 coordinate 123,027,219, forward strand.
AGGTCATGATCTCATGGTTTGTGAGTTCGAGCCCTGCACCGGGCTCTGCACTGACAGTGTGGAGCCTGCTAGGGATTCTCTCTCTGCCCCTACCCTGCTCGTACTCTCTCTCAAAGAAATAAACTTAAAAAAAAATTAATATAAATAACTTCTATTGGTCTGGTTTAAACTAATGTCAACTAAGAGAATCATTTCTTACAGCTATAGTCTAAGTAAAAATGAACCAAAATGAACTAATTTGTTTAGACAGCCTCCAACTTCTTTATCACTGTGGCATAATTTATGATTAGTTGCCTCTGGCTTTCTTGAGAGGTTAGTCGTCTGGGGCTTATTTCCTTTATACACTGTCCCAAAAATAAAGATTTCCTAAAGCAGCACTGGAAAGCTCTTACTTGAGATGGTTGCAGAGATTAACCTTAATTTTGGCCAGAGTCTAATCTTGTCTGGATTTGGCTCAATAATAGAACAACAGCTGTGCTTATAAGAAAGACCAAAGTTTTGTGTTTAAGAAGCAAACATACCAGCAGCATTTATTGTCTTTTACTATAAAGACACAGGCACTCAACTCAATATAGCACTAAACATGCAGTTGGTAGAAATGCTTTATTTCATACATCTTTAAATCTATTGGGTTACTCAAATTGTTTTTGCAAAGGCGGAGAAACTTGGTGGCCTCTCCTTTTACTTACCCTTGTTCTTATGGATTTTAAAAACTTATGTAAGTGTACAAGTCCCAAGGTAGAGTATTCTGTTAAAAATTAGTTGAGAAGGCAAATAGCAATATAACAAACACATCAGTTAAACAGAAATAAGCTGATCCAAAGAAATTTCCAGGCAAATGTAACTTGATCCAACATACGGGCAACAATTGTTTTTACTAAGGTAGTTCAAAGAACAGCTGAAAAGGTCAGAAAGGAGATTCAGTGCTTTCAATTTCTCATGAAGTCTGTGTCCATGCATGCAAAAGAAATTGGTTATGTCGAGTTTGAGTAATGGATATGTCATCAAATGTGTATTTGTTTTTCCTTTTCTGAAAGGAGATCTTCAAAGCTGATATCCTAATTATTTTGTTGTGTTACTGTGCTTAGTTAACAGATGGTTGCTATAAATTAAAGTCATGTTAATAACAACAAAAGAAAACTTCTACCTATGTTTTAAAAGGCATATTTCTTTAAATGTATAATTAGAAACGAATGTTAGCTGTTTTGAAATTCCTTTTCAATGCCTGTTAAAATAAATGTTTTTGAATCAGCAAGGTGTTAGATTAAAGAAACAGAGTGTTCTCTCCTGTCCTTGTTACTAAGCACACCGACAGCTTGATAAAGATATATTGGAACAGAATGCTGCTTCTGAGGCTGGACCATGCTCTCATGAGGAATATGTGGAAATGGACCATCATAATGGTGATTTTTACTTTGCACATTTTATTTGGGCTCAAATCTAAGGCTATTACTGGTATCACATAAAGTTGGGTTGAGTTTAACTTTTCGAGCTACAGAAACATGAGAAATAATCTGGAGCAAATACATGTTCTCTCCTAAGAAATCAGTCTTGGGTATAATACTGTCTCATAACTTCCCAATCAGCATTTCTGGGACAATGTCAGATTTTGGACAATTACAAAAAACCAGACACAAATGTGCAAACCAGATTTCAATTTCTTCTCCACTGACATGAGATTTAAAACAGCAACAGGAACATTTCTAGGTCAGTGTCAATATGTAGTCACAAATTACCAAAGAAACAAATTGGAGTGCATGGGTGTACGATTTTGTGTTTTGGCATGGGAGAGACATTGAAATACTCACAACGTACAAGCCAAATCATAAAAATAAAATGGGACTTATGATTCCATCATTTTGAAAGAGTAGGATTTAATTCTGACATCTTGCAGATTTGTGATATCCTGACTTTTGCTTCAACATCTCTAAATAATAAGAATTTTAGAACACAAAAAAGTACAACTTTTTTTTCCTTTCCACAATATTTGTAAGTGAAGCAATCCTCAGGAAAACTTATTTTCAGCAGAAGAAAAACCCTCTTAGAATAAACAAACATGGAAAAACTAAAACTAACTGGGACACATACACACACACAAAATCAGAACTCATGTTATTCATCAGAAATTAGAAGTGATGACCAATAACTAATTCTCCATTGAACACTGCCTCCTGTGTTAGTCTAATTTAAACACAGTTTACTAAGAACAAAATTTACTATGGAAAAAGTATCATTATGCCATTTAAAGTAATTGAACATAGTAAAGTTTAACAATGCTTACTCAGGATAACATGAATACCACTCCTGAAGCTAAGGGATAAAGAAATCCCTCTCATTTCTTGAGACTTGAGTCTTATAGTCACTATATTAATTTATAAATGAAACAACCATTTGCTTTCTTTAAGGGTAACACTTCCTGCTTCTCGGCATAAATTGCATAACTTTAGTATTTATGTGACCATCATGGGTTATCTTTTCCCAAGACAGTTTCCCCTAACAGGCAGTAGTGCTACTGGGTAATTTCATCAGATAACTTATATTTGGGTAAGCCCTTATTCCAAAGAACCCATTTCTTAGACACCCAAAAATCCAAGGCCAACATACTTTTCAATCTCCATCTTTTTTTTTTTTTTTTAAGTTTATTTATTTATTTTAGGGGAGAGACAGAGACAGTGTGAGTGTGGGAGGAGCAGAGAGAGAGACGGAGAGAGAGAAGAGAGAATCCCAAGCAGTCTCTGTGCTGCCACCGCAGAGCCTGATGTGGAACTCTAACTCACAAAACTGTGAGATCATGACCTGAGCTAAAACCAAGAGTCGCTTAACTGACTGTGCCACCCAGGCTCCCCTCAATCTCCACCCTTAATAACAACCCACTCAATTCCTAAGTCAACGTCCTTAGACAATTTTCAAATGCACTGGCTCAATCTGACATCTCAATATGTATTCCTTATATCTGGGACACATCCTGAAATGAAAAATTCTTACAAATTCTTTGATCTACCCTAATGCTTTTAGGGTTCTCTGTCCCATCACAGAGATTGTTAAAAGGAAACATGTCCAAATTCCCTGACCTTTGCCTTTTTAAGTTACAATCCGCTTATGAAGGGGTAAATGAAACCACTGCTATTATTTAGTAACAATTTATTATATCAAATAAGTGACTTAGAAATTGGTATACTATGCATTTTTTCATCAGTAAAGCACATAATAGTTTAAATATCTACATGATTAAAACATTTCATTGCATTAAAAAAACTACTTGCAACATTTCCTTGTCTCGTAAAGCTAATTTTCTTTTCTTTTTTTAAAAAAAAATTTTTTTTTTTCAACGTTTATTTATTTTTGGGACAGAGAGGGGCAGAGAGAGAGGGAGACACAGAATCGGAAACGGGCTCCAGGCTCTGTGCCATCAGCCCAGAGCCTGACGCGGGGCTCGAACTCACGGACCGCGAGATCGTGACCTGGCTGAAGGCAGACGCTTAACCGACTGCGCCACCCAGGCGCCCCTCTTTTCTTTTTTTTTTAAGTTTATCTATTCTGAGAGAGAGAGAGCAAGCGAGCATGGGGGAGCGTCAGAGAGAGAGAGAGAGAGAATCCCAAGCAGGCCCTGTGCTATCAGCGCTGTTTTACTGCCACTAGGTGCCATCTCAGAAACATCTCAGTTTCTTGATAAAAATGGTGAAGATTCATAAAAGGCAGAGGCTGTTAAAGATATTAATTATAATTCATTTTTCAAGGTAAGCTTTATCCCATACACCAGATGTTCTAAGAATGTTGAGATGTCTAGTCAAAAGAAATTTGTATATAGTCAACAGGACTGAGTCAATCAGTCACATTTTTAAGAAAGTGAAAATCATTCTTTGTATTAAAATAAATGATAATCTTTTATAATTACTGAGGAAGTTGTAAGACCCTTACACATATAAACTGCTAACAAAGATGCATATACCCACACATATACATTCGATCACTTCCAGAGTAACACTGAAAGGAAAGACATTTTCTTCCTTTTGTAAATGTTTGCATCTCTGAGAATTAGGAAAACAGCATATATTCAAAGTATAGAGGACAGGATACACTTTGGATAATCTGTGATAAAATCATCTCTTTTCTGGAGCTGCTCAGTCAATTATAGTCTTGAAAGATGATTTTAAAAAATGTATGTTTTTAAACACATACATGCACATATACAGCACAGAGCAAGAAAATGATTTTTCAAACCATTAACATTTTATTTAACAAAAGCAACAACTGGGACATTACTAGAGCTTACAGTATATTTGATATAAAAATAGGGAGTTCTCCAAAATATGTATTAAAAATACAAAGTTTATGCATCTAAGGTACAAAGAAAATTTGTTTTACATTTCAGTTACCCAAAACAACAGCTTGTGGTCTCCTCCAATTGCACACAGTGGAAGAGTTCTATGCCAGGAAAGGCCAGATCCGACGGCTACAGAACCAATGAGGACAGGCTACAACATACGTAAAGAATTAGAGAAACTCAATAGATCACCAAAGTTAATAAGTAAAAACTACCCTTCAAAAATAAGAAATGCATTGCTAACTTGTCTTTGTTTAATGTAGCAGAAACAGAATTAAAAATATGCTCCCTCATAGGTGAAATACACATTATTTTTTGCAGCTGGCTAGAATGAAGGATACAAATAATCTACGAATAACTGGAGTAGCTTAGATTCAAACATTTTTGTAGCCTAAACCAAGCAAACAAGCAAAATTATTATATTTAAATGAAGAGGGAAATAAAACAGAAGAAATAAATTTCTTCTTACGTGAATACTGGCAAAGTGTCTGTTACCACTGGTGGTTTAAACATTAAAAAATGCTTTCTCTTTCCAACCAATTTGAGCAGATAAGACATTCACAAATGTCTTTAGTTACATATTACACATTTGGGGGCTATAAGTAGAAAAGTAAAAAACACAAATGTAGAAACATATATGCCACAAAACAACTCTACATTACCTGAGGGTGTCCTAAATGATGAATTTGAAACTGGCTTGCCATTTTGCCAGGATAACCAGTGGTTGCAAACAAGTTCTCATTAACTGTAGACCACCTAAGAAAAGAAAAAAATATAGTATTCTACAGATAACTACAAGCTTTTCTAAAACAAGTTATTTCTTTTTGCATAAAACCAATAATTTTGAAGTCTAAATTTGTTAATACAGCTTCACAGTTAGACTGGAAATTCCAGGGAAGTTAGCTATAAATATTTTCTCATTTTATGAATATTTATTAAATGCTTACCATGTGCTAGTTGGTTAAGTTCTAAAGTTACACAAAGTTAGCAGTTCCTTTCTTATAACCAAAGGGCCGACAGTGAGGTAGGAGATACAAACGAGGTATCATACAGACAGAAAATATTTCACAGTGCAATACATTAAAAACACACACACACACACACACACACACACACACACACTTATTGTTCTTACTGACATTTGTTGTACAATTAGCAATAAATTCATGCATTTAAACTCCTTGGGATGATACAAACGCCTAGAATAGTTAGATATTTAAGCTTAAGTTTCAAGATATCCTAGACACTGAAATATAATGAATTAATGAATCAACAAGTGTTCCAGCAACATGCTCAGCACTACCATAAGGGCAGTGGGGAAGATATAAGAAAAAAGAAAGAATTCATTGATAAACAATGACAGCAAAAAATCCAAAAGCCTAAGTCTAGTTAGTATTTTTTTTTTTTTTTTTTAAGTTTATTTATTTTTGGGACAGAGAGAGACAGAGCATGAACGGGGGAGGGGCAGAGAGGGAGACACAGAATCGGAAACAGGCTCCAGGCTCTGAGCCATCAGCCCAGAGCCCGACGCGGGGCTCGAACTCACGGACCGCGAGATCGTGACCTGGCTGAAGTCGAACGCTTAACCGACTGCGCCACCCAGGCGCCCCTCTAGTTAGTATTTTTATATGGGCAGACATTATTAGTTGCTTGCCCAACAGCCTTTCTGCCCCTTTCCATGCTAATTGAACCCCAACTACGTCTGGCAGTGTGTTTGATCCCAAGGGATGAGACACAACCGAGTGAAGGCAATGGCAGCAATTCCTCAGTGTTCCTTCCTCTCCTCTTTGGACAAGCTTGTATGAGGCCCTGATGCATGGAACCCTGGCAGTCGTCTTGTGATGTTGAAGCAACAAGCCCAAAGCCCTGCCACTGCAGATGGCAGAGGGAAAGGTCTGAACTTGTTGGCACTGATGAGCTACTAAGCCAATCTCGAGACTGCCTCTGTCCGAAGCATCCCATCTCTTGTGATATGCTCACATTTCTGAAATCAGAATGTACCTTACAATCTATAGCATTCTTACACTTAATCGAATGTAGTTTTTTCTAAGGTGTACAAAAAATGATGGTGTCCCTAAGTTCTAGAATTTTATTGGGGGTAATTTAGATTTTATGAAATATAGCATATAATAAATGTTCCACTGGTTTTATTCTGTTAGTATTCATGTTACTGGAAGCTAAAATCACCCTAATGGAATTATGCAACGGAATATATATACATAATAAACAATAACAATAATATAATATACAATGGTATCTTATAGTAATACTAGCATATTAATATTATTTAATAAATACATTAATTTGTTAATTTATTCATTTTATTAATATTAAATATTATGGTAATATACATAAAACACATAAATATACATAAACATAATAAATATACAATGGAATATTATGCAAAAATCAGTAAGAACAAGGGAGACATGTATATTAACATAAGTAGAGAAAAAGTCACAGATATATAATATAGTGTGTTCTCACCTGAAGCACAACAATGAAGTTTATACCTTTATCAGAACAAACAATAAGGATGTATATACTCCAAATCGTTGTAATGGTATTAGTGGAGTGGTAATGTGTTTTGTATTTTATAAAAATTTTCAAAGGAAATATTGGAAAACAAATCACTCCCTCACCCAGACAAAAAGACAAAAGCAAAGACTTAGTTAGGAAAGCAAAGTAACCATTTATAAAATAGTCAGCAAATAAAACCCAAAACACCCCCAAACAACTCAGTGCAAAGGAGAGGACTGGCAAATTATTCCAGGTTGGGGGCACAGCATGCAACAAAGTAACCGAACTCAAAAAAACCAATTACAGCTCCAACAGAAATCATACATTACCTGAATAAGCAGGCTTGATCCATGTGGACAGGTCTCTTATCTTGAGGATAACTAAAAGGTAACATTTTGCATTTTATGGATTTATATGCTGGTCTCAAGTAGAGGAATTTAAGATTTAAAAGGTATTTTCTCTTTAGAGGATACAATACCCAATGTACTTAAACTGTGATAAAATTCTAAATAAGCACTGGATTAACATAAACGAAATATGATAGAAACATAGACATAATTTAGAACTGTTACAGAACACCATAATTCAACAGGATCAGTTTTTCTTTCTTCTTTTTTAAACATAAGTAAATACTGCTCAGGTCTAAGATTTCTTCCTTTGCATTGTTCTTTCTGGGTTACTCTCAAAGTAAATCTGCAAAGCATGGGCATCTATCTCTGTTATGTGAAAAGCTGTAGCTCTGGTCCCTCTACAAGAGGGACTTATTTTTGCTCTACAGTGAGGCTCAGGTATACAAGAATGGTTCAATGGATCATTTAGCAATAGTGACTTTTTGAGTAAGCAACAGATGAATATACTAAGGAAGTACCTGGATCGAGTAATATCCCAAATTAACCAATCATTTCCTGCAACAGCTCCAACTTTGAAGGTGTTTTTTAAGCACCAGTGAGCTGACATTAATGGCATCTGTTCTGATTCAAGAGATAAAATAGCCTGTTGAGCCAAAAGATCATAAAACCGGATTGTTCCATTCTTCTCTGCAACCATCAGCTGTAAGATAGAAAAAAAAATTCACCTAATTCACTAGTCAAATCTGAGGCAGAAATTCAATATTATATAGTAATATGCAAATATTTGCATATATTACAAATGGGACATCAAATGCAAATGAAACAGGAGAAGCCTATGTAAGAATCTCTATCAAAAATAAAAAAGCTTACAGAATATCGGCAAAAGAAAGACTGAGGAACATTGGGTACAATTTTAAATGATGAGGTATGGTTATCAGGAAAAAATAAGCCCAAAGAATCATTCTGGGAAAAGTTATACCTTTAAGTTATATTGTCTAGAAAGGGTAGCTAAGTGTGTATTTCTCAATAGAGATACATAGTGTGTGTTACATATCCTTATGTGATGTGAGTTTGTTTCCAGAATGGAAGGCAGCATGGTGTAAAGAGCACAGATAGGCCTGGGGACAAGACTGCTTCCTCCACCTAAAAGCTGAATGACTGGCCAAGTTACAAGTCTTTGATTGGCACTTTTCTCGTTTCCAGAATGCATCAGGTGAGGATAAGAATAGTTACAGCATTGCGTGTTGATTAAATGAGTAATAGCTCCAGAGCACCCAGTACAGTGCTTGACACCTTGTAGCCCCTCACTCAATAAATCGCAGTTACTCTTACTTCAATATTTCCTTTAATTCTAAAATAGTACTGATTTAAAGATGTTGGCTAATGAGGCGCTTGCTTGCTTGCTTCCCCTATCCCTCCTTCCTAAGAAATACTTTAGCAATGTAAAAATAGTCATAACACAAATTTCAATTTTACAAAATATTAAAATGTGAAAAAAATTTGTTTCTTAGACTCAAAGAAGTAAGGGCATTTGGACACCCATTTGTGGGAATTAAGGTAAAGAGACTGCTATGAACATATAAGTGCATGAGTAGTTGTTGCCCAAACAAAATGGTTTAAAAACTCTCTATATTTTCTGTAAAGTTCTTACTTTTATAAAATGTTCTTATAATTCTAATTATGTTAAGGTAAAAACATTCCTGAAGATGTGGAGTAGCAGTGGTAGCCTGGGAAGAATGGGAGACTTAGTGTCAATAATCCTGGGTTCTACTAAACTGGTGAGTGACCTGGAGTTTGCTCTTTTCTTGTCTGTGAAATGTGGGAAAATTACATCAGACTCCAAAGGTTACCATATAGCTAAAATGTGATATTGTATATACAAGTACTTCCTTAAACTCATAAAACACTATAAAAGTATTGTTACTATTTCTAATAAGAACATCATGTCTAATAAGACACACATGCTCAGGACTATTGGCAGTCATTCTATTATTCATCTAAGAGACCTTTACCAAGCATCTACCCCAGCCCACCCGCTGCTGACACATAGTCGAGTTTCATTATTCATGGTACTTAGAGTCTAAAAAGTTGCTGTGAACAAAGAATTAGTAAATTCTGAACATTGATTCTAGAGAAAATAAAGCGTTGGGTTCTTGTGAGTCTCTGGGCATAACATTTGTGTCAACTGATCAATACATAATCTTGCCTTAGGTATATTTAGAGATACCTTATTTCATATATATGCTTCACTAACATAGAACTCAGCCAACAGCACTATAACTTATGTCTACAAAGCTTACCTAAGACATGTATTTTTTCCATAAAGCACATCACAGTCTTCTGACACTTAGGAACCCTAGACAGCACTTTAGCACTTATGCTTAGGGGGCCATTTTACATGGTGAAATCATGAACAAAAAGCACAAAAATGTGGCACTAAATAGACCACAAATAGGACACTTGTTTAGAGCATGAGAGCTAAAACAAGAAGGCAGATCACTGGCCTCATTCAGCCTTAGGTGGAAATACGCACATTAGCTGACTCAAATTTCTTGCTGCCCTGAGCAGGTCTGTGACTGAAATGCCACTGAGTATTGACTTTGGGGTTATAAATACATTTTTTTTTAAATTTTTTTTTTTCAACGTTTATTCATTTTTGGGACAGAGAGAGACAGAGCATGAACGGGGGAGGGGCAGAGAGAGAGGGAGACACAGAATCGGAAACAGGCTCCAGGCTCCGAGCCATCAGCCCAGAGCCTGACGCGGGGCTCGAACTCCCGGACCGCGAGATCGTGACCTGGCTGAAGTCGGACGCTTAACCGACTGCGCCACCCAGGCGCCCTGGGTTATAAATACATTTTGATGAGTAGACAAACTTGCAAATATGGAACCTGTGAATAATGAAGATTAACTATATACACGTGTGTGCAAAACACTATGCTGATTTCTAAAGAGATCAAAGGTAAAAGACATGATCCTTGATATTAAGAAACTTTCCATCTAAAGAAGAGAATTATGAAAAAAACAGAACATAGAATATAGGTAGAATATTGGTAGTCTTTGCAACTATTGGATTCTTAATAGAAAAGGTGGAATTTAAAACTATTCTTTAATAGCTAGAATGTTTAAATAATACTAATATTACTAACAATAACATGAGGTCAATGACATATACAACAAAACCAAATGCAACACTGAGCTTTATATGCCCTGCTTATTGAATTCTGTTAACCCCTGTATGAAGAAATTACTATCATTAATCCCATTTTTCAGAAAGGAGACCGAGGCGCAGAGTGACAAAAGTAACTTGTTGAAGTCTCACTGCTTGCTTTTGGCAAAGCCTGCATTTGAACCCTGGTCTTGAACCCAGGTCCATCTGACTACAGAGCACATGTATTTCTTACTATGAGCTAGACTGAAGACTGGTGAATGGCATGGTGTGCTATATATAGTTGAGGGTTGGGAAGAAGCAGTGGAAATGAGAGGAGACCAAGGAAGCTTAACAGGACCTAATAAAAATATTTGGAATTTTGAGCCTGACTCTAAAAATCTTAAGGATTTCAGGTATAAATTATGGACTGTGGAAGGGCAAAGTCTATCTGAGTCTAGGTCCTAAATTAGTAGGGGCAATAAAGCAGTTGGGTTTAAAATGGGGCCTACCTGGGTGGGTCCTAGCTCTGCTCTATGATCTTAAGCAAAAGACCTCTCTATAAATCAGGTCCTTATCAGTAAAAGTGGAGATAATAACAGTACTTACTTATAATAGAAGGATGGTATGAGTTAACACATGTAAAGCACTCAGAACTGTCTTAGCACAGAAAAGGCACTCAGAAAACATTAGGTATTATTATAGGTTGAAGTCAGATTGAAAACTCAGTTCTCAGTTATTTATCCTTTAAAATTTTTTTAAAAATGTTTATTTATTTTTGAGAGAGAGACAGAGTTTGTTTATTTTTGAGAGAGAGCAGGGGAAGGGCAGAGAGAAAGGGAGACACAGAATCCAAAGCAGGCTCCAGGCTCTGAGCTGTCAGCATAGAGCCCAATGTGGGGCTTGAACTCAGGAACGGTGAGATCATGACCTGAACCAAAGTAGGATGCTTAACCAACTGAGAGCCACCCAGGCACCCCTTATTTATCCTTTTTAAACTGTGCTCAATTGTGATGATAGTTTTTGGGGTTTTTTTTTGTTTGAAAGCAGATAGAGTAAAAAAGTTAAATAAGTTTGGAACTGCTGGAGCTGAAAAGTTTACAGGGGAATTTTTCCTTTACCATTTCTCAGAACCATAAACAGAATATGCACTGAATTTTCACAGGGGAAATATCTTTTGCAGCACAGAACATTAGTACTTGAACCAGACCGAGGTCAAATCTGTGCCTGTGTGGCCTTGGAAAAATTAGTTATTAACCTTTTGGTGCTTCAGTTTTCTTATCTACAAAATGGATAGAATAACGTTACCAACTTCAGAGTGTTCTGTGAGAATTACATGAAAACACATGTAAAATAATCAGCACAATTCCTGGTACTCAGCATTCAACAAATGTCAGTTGTTACACCTCATTTCATTTAGCAGTTGTCTATTCTCTCAGAGACTGAGATGTCCTTGGTCCCAATTCTCTGATCGTCTGACATCCTAAACTCTTGGTTCTGTTATTACTACCTAATAAAATCTAGTTCCAATTGTGGTTAATTGGATTTAAGACCTTAATTTCTCAAGATCTTTTGACGTTTGTATCTTTTACTATTAAACACTAGCATTTGCCTTGTGCCTTCCAGATTACATGGCTCTTTAAAAAAAAAAAATTTTTTTTTTTTTTTTTTTAACGTTTATTCATCTTGGAGAGACAGAGACAGAGTGTGAGCGGGGGAAGAAGCAGACAGAGGGAGACACAGAATCCAAAGCACGCTCCAGGCTCTGAGCTGTCAGCACAGAGCCCAACGTGGGGCTAGAACCCACGAACTGTGAGATCATGACCTGAGCTGAAGTCGGACACTTAACCCACTGAGCCGCCCAGGCGCCCTAGAATGGCTCTTTTTGCAAAGTTCACACCTCATATGATTTTCCTAAGAATTCTATGAGACAGGTAATCATGGACCCATCTCTTTCTCTTGTCTGGCTGCCTCCTTTTCACCCAGGCTAAGCATATCCGAACAAAAATTCTGGGCTTGAATGGATATGGTGGACCACAGAGAACCACTAGCTTTAGTAGTAATGGTAAGTGTCAATAATGACAAGCAGCTAAAATTGACTGAGTGCTTATTACGTGCCAGGTTCTCTTTTAAGGACCTTATAAGGATTCACTCATTTAGTCTTTATGAGCTTCCATTTTACAAGAGGAGGAAGTAAAGGCAGTTGAGAGAGCTTTTGTAACTTACCAGAGATCAAACAGCCAGTAAGTGGTGGAACTGGGGTTTGACTCTAGGCAGTTATCTTGAAAGTCCATACCCTTGATCACTTCTGTGTTGCCTTTATGTATTTTGAATTTAGGGGTGATACGATGAAACTGATATTTTAAGATTAGTCTGACTTAAAGTAGGTAAGAAAATCAAAGAGTGGAGAGCCAAAAGCTAAGCCTTGGCAAGAGTTACTTATGAGAACAGAAAGGTGAAGAATATACCTTTAATGATGGAGGAATGTGTTCTAGTAACAGGGAAGGAAAAATTAAAAACCTCGAAAATTCTGCATACAGGGAAGGAAGACATCAAAGGTGATTTCAGATTTTCAGTTTATGTAATTTACAGCAGGGATTTCTAAACATTCTGAAGTCATGGAAGCAATAAAAAAAAAAGAGAGGAGGTGGGGTGGAGTTTTAATGATATACAGAAGAAAAACAGAAATTAACTTAAAGCACATGGAGGAAAGGGATCTGAATCATAAGCATTAAGATACAAGTTTTGGGAGAGAGGTTGTAAGAAAAGTTCTCATTTCTCATCTAGGTCACAGATTTAATTTTTAAAATTTTTATTTTTTGGGAGAGTGCAAGTGGGGGAGAGGCAGAGAAAGGGGGACAGAGGATCTGGAGCAGGCTCTGTGCTGACAGGCTGACAGCAGTGAGCCCAATGTGGCGCTCGAACTCAAATCGTGAGATCATGACCTGAGCGGAAGTTGGATGCTCAAATGCCTGAGCTACCCAGGTGCCCCAGGTCACAGATTTTAAAAAGTAACCTATTGTATTTATACATGGTGATATTAACATTTAGGTAGGATCCCTAATTATACTTCAAGTAGACTCACTACTACAGGGGAGAAATCTGGCATAAAATAAAATACAGGGCCTGGCTTCATAATACTTCTACATGGAACAATCCCTACATATGCAATATGAATAAATGGGAAAATTTTACTCATGCACATATACAGGGTATATAGTTCTACTGAAGAAAGATCCAACAGGCCTGAAACAAGTTTTCATGGCATCCCAAGGTTCAGAGAATACAGTTATATGGTCTGGGACATTTCAGCTCAGGATTACCTCTTCTGTGAAGGCTATGAGCAGATCTGTTTAATCCTTTTTTTATGTCATCATTCTACTTATTAGATTTCTTTATTCCAACACTTAAAATCTGTGTTATTGTATTTAATTACATGTTTTTCTTCCTTACATGTCAGCCATATGTAACTTAAGGGCAAGGGCTTTATTCATTCTTCTATCCTCTCTTACAATAAAGGGCACAGAGTAGGTGAGAATTACCTCTTGCAACAATTCACAAATACATGGTGAAAGAAGCTGACAGAGGAGAAAGAAAAAGGGAAGATAACATGCAGAGATGCTCAAGAGGACTAGAATAATGCAGCTTTAAAGATTAAGTGAGCAGGGTTTCAAGACAGAAGTGGTCTCCTTGTCTGTAAAGTGAGGATCATCATAGTTGCTTGCTATCTCATAAGGATGCCATGAGGATTAAGTGAGCTAACATGAAATGCTGATAATGGGCCAAGTACATATAAGTACTATGTAAGTGTTTGTTATAATTAAACAGGCTTATATTTCTCTGCAAGTATGAGGACAGAAAAGAGTCAATGGAGAAGCATGAAAGACATTAGAGAGCTATAAAATCAAGATGCCTAAGGAACTGGCATGAACTCTATACAGCTAAAGAATTAAGTTTAAGAAGATGAACATGGGAACTTCTTAGGTTCTAGGGAAAGATAAAATAGAGTGATGCCCAAGAGAAGATACTGGCAAATAAGAGAATTCCTATTGAATATAGCTGATCTTCTCAATGAAATAAGAATTAAGGTCAATTGATAAAAACTTGCAATAGATTTTTAGAATTTTAGAAAGC